>NW_027478000.1:0-40628 GCF_051020955.1 Megalopta genalis
TATTCGGCATTGATTTGAAGCTAAACCATGTGTTTCGCATGCATTTGAAGCTAAACCTTATATTCCGCATTGATTTGAAGCTAAATCATGTGTTTCGCATGCATTTGAAGCTAAACAGTCTACTCCGCATTGATTTGAAGCTAAATCATGTGTTTCGCATGCATTTGAAGCTAAACCTTCTACTCCGCATTGATTTGAAGCTAAATCATGTGTTTCGCATGCATTTGAAGCTAAACCTTCTACTCCGCATTGATTTAAAACTAAAACATGTGTTTCGCATGCATTTGAAGCTAAACCTTCTACTTCGCATTGATTTGAAGCTATATCATGTGTTTCGCATGCATTTGAAGCTAAACCATATATTCCGGATTGATTTGAAGCTAACTCATGTGTTTCGAATGCATTTGAAGCTAAACCTTCTATTAGGCATTGATTTGAAGCTAAATCATGTGTTTCGCATGGATTTGAAGCAAAACCTTCCACTTCGCATTGATTTGAAGCAAAATCGTGTGTTTCGCATGCATTTGAAGCCAAACCTTCTATTCCGCATTGATTTGAAGCTAAATCATGTGTTTCGCATGCATTTGAAGCTAAACCTTCTACTCCGCATTGATTTGAAGCTAAATCATGTGTTTCGCATGCATTTGAAGCTAAACCCTCTACTCCGCATTGATTTAAAGCTAAACCATGTGCTTCGCATGCATTTGAAGCTAAACCTTCTACTCCACATAGATTTCAAGCTAAATCAAGTGTTTCGCATGCATTTGAAGCTAAACCTTCTACTTCGCATTGATTTGAAGAAAAATCATTTGTTACGCATGCATTTGAAGCTAAACCTTCTATTCGGCATTGATTTGAAGCTAAATCATGTGTTTCGCATGCATTTGAAGCTAAACCTTCTACTCCGCATTGATTTGAAGCTAAATCATGTGTTTCGTATGCATTTGAAGCTAAACCTTCTACTCCTCATTGATATGAAGCTAAATCATGTGTTTCGCATACATTTGAAGCTAAACCTTGTGTTCCGCATTGATTTGAAGCTAAATCAAGTGTTTCGCATGCATTTGAAGCTAAACCTTCTACTCCATATTGATTTGAAGCTAACTCATGTGTTTCGTATGCATTTGAAGCTAAACCTTCTACTCCTCATTGATATGAAGCTAAATCATGTGTTTCGCAAGCATTTGAAGCTAAACCTTCTACTCCACATAGATTTCAAGCTAAATCAAGTGTTTCGCATGCATTTGAAGCTAAACCTTCTACTTCGCATTGATTTGAAGAAAAATCATTTGTTACGCATGCATTTGAAGCTAAACCTTCTATTCGGCATTGATTTGAAGCTAAATCATGTGTTTCGCATGCATTTGAAGCTAAACCTTCTACTCCGCATTGATTTGAAGCTAAATCATGTGTTTCGCATGCATTTGAAGCAAAACCTTCTACTTCGCATTGATTTGAAGCAAAATCATTTGTTACGCCTGCATTTGAAGCTAAACCTTCTACTCCGCATTGATTTGAATCTAAATCATGTGTTTCGCATGTATTTGAAGCTAAACCTTCTATTCCGCATTGATTTGAAGCTAACTCATGTGTTTCGCATGCATTTGAAGTTAAACCTTCTACTCCGCATTGATTTGAAGCTAAATCATGTGTTCGCATGCATTTGAAGCTAAACCTTCTACACCGCATTGATTTGAAGCCAAGTCATGTGTTTCGCATGTATTTGATGCGATCTCGTTTGTTTCGCATGCAGTTGAAACTAAATCATTTATATCTCAAGTATTTGAAGATAACTCATGTGTTTCGCATGCATTTGAAGCTAAACCTTCTATTCCGCATTGATTTGAAGCAAACTAATGTGTTTCGCATGCATTAGAAAATAAACCTTCTACTCCGCATTGATTTGAAGCTAAATCATGTGTTTCGCATGCATTCGAAGCTAAACCTTACACTCCGCATTGATTTGAAGCAAAATCATTTGTTACGCATGCATTTGAAGCTAAACCTTCTATTCGGCATTGATTTGAAGCTAAATCATGTGATTCGCATGCATTTGAAGCTAAACCTTCTACTCCGCATTGATTTGAAGCTAAATCATGTGTTTCGCATGCATTTGAAGCAAAACCTTCTACTTCGCATTGATTTGAAGCAAAATCATTTGTTACGCATGCGTTTGAAGCTAAACCATATATTCCGGATTGATTTGAAGCTAACTCATGTGTTTCGCATGCATTTGAAGCTAAACCTTCTACTCCGCATTGATTTGAATCTAAATCAGGTGTTTCGCATGCATTTGAAGCTAAACCTTCTATTCCGCATTGATTTGAAGCTAACTCATGTGTTTCGCATGCATTTGAAGCTAAACCTTCTACTTCGCATTGATTTGAAGCTATATCATGTGTTTCGCATGCATTTGAAGCTAAACCTTCTACTCCTCATTGATATGAAGCTAAATCATGTGTTTCGCATGCATTTGAAGCTAAACCTTGTGTTCCGCATTGATTTGAAGCTAAATCATGTGTTTCGCATGCATTTGAAGCTAAACCTTCTACTCCGCATTGATTTGAAGCTAAATCATGTGTTTCGCATGCATTTGAAGCAAAACCTTCTACTTCGCATTGATTTGAAGCAAAATCATTTGTTACGCATGCGTTTGAAGCTAAACCTTCTATTCGGCATTGATTTGAAGCTAAACCATGTGTTTCGCATGCATTTGAAGCTAAACCTTATATTCCGCATTGATTTGAAGCTAAATCATGTGTTTCGCATGCATTTGAAGCTAAACAGTCTACTCCGCATTGATTTGAAGCTAAATCATGTGTTTCGCATGCATTTGAAGCTAAACCTTCTACTCCGCCTTGATTTGAAGCTAAATCATGTGTTTCGCATGCATTTGAAGCTAAACCTTCTACTCCGCATTGATTTAAAACTAAAACATGTGTTTCGCATGCATTTGAAGCTAAACCTTCTACTTCGCATTGATTTGAAGCTATATCATGTGTTTCGCATGCATTTGAAGCTAAACCATATATTCCGGATTGATTTGAAGCTAACTCATGTGTTTCGAATGCATTTGAAGCTAAACCTTCTATTAGGCATTGATTTGAAGCTAAATCATGTGTTTCGCATGGATTTGAAGCAAAACCTTCCACTTCGCATTGATTTGAAGCAAAATCGTGTGTTTCGCATGCATTTGAAGCCAAACCTTCTATTCCGCATTGATTTGAAGCTAAATCATGTGTTTCGCATGCATTTGAAGCTAAACCTTCTACTCCGCATTGATTTGAAGCTAAATCATGTGTTTCGCATGCATTTGAAGCTAAACCCTCTACTCCGCATTGATTTAAAGCTAAACCATGTGCTTCGCATGCATTTGAAGCTAAACCTTCTACTCCACATAGATTTCAAGCTAAATCAAGTGTTTCGCATGCATTTGAAGCTAAACCTTCTACTTCGCATTGATTTGAAGAAAAATCATTTGTTACGCATGCATTTGAAGCTAAACCTTCTATTCGGCATTGATTTGAAGCTAAATCATGTGTTTCGCATGCATTTGAAGCTAAACCTTCTACTCCGCATTGATTTGAAGCTAAATCATGTGTTTCGTATGCATTTGAAGCTAAACCTTCTACTCCTCATTGATATGAAGCTAAATCATGTGTTTCGCATACATTTGAAGCTAAACCTTGTGTTCCGCATTGATTTGAAGCTAAATCAAGTGTTTCGCATGCATTTGAAGCTAAACCTTCTACTCCATATTGATTTGAAGCTAACTCATGTGTTTCGTATGCATTTGAAGCTAAACCTTCTACTCCTCATTGATATGAAGCTAAATCATGTGTTTCGCAAGCATTTGAAGCTAAACCTTCTACTCCACATAGATTTCAAGCTAAATCAAGTGTTTCGCATGCATTTGAAGCTAAACCTTCTACTTCGCATTGATTTGAAGAAAAATCATTTGTTACGCATGCATTTGAAGCTAAACCTTCTATTCGGCATTGATTTGAAGCTAAATCATGTGTTTCGCATGCATTTGAAGCTAAACCTTCTACTCCGCATTGATTTGAAGCTAAATCATGTGTTTCGCATGCATTTGAAGCAAAACCTTCTACTTCGCATTGATTTGAAGCAAAATCATTTGTTACGCCTGCATTTGAAGCTAAACCTTCTACTCCGCATTGATTTGAATCTAAATCATGTGTTTCGCATGTATTTGAAGCTAAACCTTCTATTCCGCATTGATTTGAAGCTAACTCATGTGTTTCGCATGCATTTGAAGTTAAACCTTCTACTCCGCATTGATTTGAAGCTAAATCATGTGTTCGCATGCATTTGAAGCTAAACCTTCTACACCGCATTGATTTGAAGCCAAGTCATGTGTTTCGCATGTATTTGATGCGATCTCGTTTGTTTCGCATGCAGTTGAAACTAAATCATTTATATCTCAAGTATTTGAAGATAACTCATGTGTTTCGCATGCATTTGAAGCTAAACCTTCTATTCCGCATTGATTTGAAGCAAACTAATGTGTTTCGCATGCATTAGAAAATAAACCTTCTACTCCGCATTGATTTGAAGCTAAATCATGTGTTTCGCATGCATTCGAAGCTAAACCTTACACTCCGCATTGATTTGAAGCAAAATCATTTGTTACGCATGCATTTGAAGCTAAACCTTCTATTCGGCATTGATTTGAAGCTAAATCATGTGATTCGCATGCATTTGAAGCTAAACCTTCTACTCCGCATTGATTTGAAGCTAAATCATGTGTTTCGCATGCATTTGAAGCAAAACCTTCTACTTCGCATTGATTTGAAGCAAAATCATTTGTTACGCATGCGTTTGAAGCTAAACCTTCTATTCGGCATTGATTTGAAGCTAAATCATGTGTTTCGCATGCATTTGAAGCTAAACCTTATATTCCGCATTGATTTGAAGCTAAATCATGTGTTTCGCATGCATTTGAAGCTAAACAGTCTACTCCGCATTGATTTGAAGCTAAATCATGTGTTTCGCATGCATTTGAAGCTAATCCTTCTACTCCGCATTGATTTGAAGCTAAATCATGTGTTTCGCATGCATTTGAAGCTAAACCTTCTACTCCGCATTGATTTAAAACTAAAACATGTGTTTCGCATGCATTTGAAGCTAAACCTTCTACTTCGCATTGATTTGAAGCTATATCATGTGTTTCGCATGCATTTGAAGCTAAACCATATATTCCGGATTGATTTGAAGCTAACTCATGTGTTTCGAATGCATTTGAAGCTAAACCTTCTACTTCGCATTGATTTGAAGCTAACTCATGTGTTTCGTATGCATTTGAAGCTAAACCTTCTACTCCTCATTGATATGAAGCTAAATCATGTGTTTCGCATACATTTGAAGCTAAACCTTGTGTTCCGCATTGATTTGAAGCTAAATCAAGTGTTTCGCATGCATTTGAAGCTAAACCTTCTACTCCATATTGATTTGAAGCTAACTCATGTGTTTCGTATGCATTTGAAGCTAAACCTTCTACTCCTCATTGATATGAAGCTAAATCATGTGTTTCGCAAGCATTTGAAGCTAAACCTTCTACTCCACATAGATTTCAAGCTAAATCAAGTGTTTCGCATGCATTTGAAGCTAAACCTTCTACTTCGCATTGATTTGAAGAAAAATCATTTGTTACGCATGCATTTGAAGTTAAACCTTCTACTCCGCATTGATTTGAAGCTAAATCATGTGTTCGCATGCATTTGAAGCTAAACCTTCTACACCGCATTGATTTGAAGCCAAGTCATGTGTTTCGCATGTATTTGATGCGATCTCGTTTGTTTCGCATGCAGTTGAAGCTAAATCATTTATATCTCAAGTATTTGAAGATAACTCATGTGTTTCGCATGCATTTGAAGCTAAACCTTCTACTCCGCATTGATTTAAAGCTAAACCATGTGCTTCGCATGCTTTTGAAGCTAAACCTTCTATTCCGCATTGATTTGAAGCAAACTAATGTGTTTCGCATGCATTAGAAAATAAACCTTCTACTCCGCATTGATTTGAAGCTAAATCATGTGTTTCGCATGCATTCGAAGCTAAACCTTACACTCCGCATTGATTTGAAGCAAAATCATTTGTTACGCATGCATTTGAAGCTAAACCTTCTATTCGGCATTGATTTGAAGCTAAATCATGTGATTCGCATGCATTTGAAGCTAAACCTTCTACTCCACATTGATTTGAAGCTAAGTCATGTGTTTCGCATGGATTTGAAGCAAAACCTTCTACTTCGCATTGATTTGGAGCTAAATCGTGTGTATCGCATGGATTTTAAAGCTAACTCGTTTGATTCGTCTGCATTTGAAGCTATATCACTTGTATCGCAAGTATTTCATGAAAAATCTTTTGTTACGCATGCATTTGAAGCTAAACCTTCTATTCGGCATTGATTTGAAGCTAAATCAAGTGTTTCGCATGCATTTGAAGCTAAACTTTCTACTCCGCATTGATTTGAAGCTAAATCATGTGTTTCGCTTGCATTTGAAGCTAAACCTTCTATTCCGCTTTGATTTAAGGTAACTCATGTGTTTCGCATGCATTTGAAGTTAAACCTTCTACTTCGCATTGATTTGAAGCTAACTCATGTGTTTCGTATGCATTTGAAGCTAAACCTTCTACTCCTCATTGATATGAAGCTAAATCATGTGTTTCGCATGCATTTGAAGCTAAACCTTCTACTCCGCGTTGATTTGAAGCTAAATCATGTGTTTCGCATGCATTCGAAGCTAAACCTTACACTCCGCAATGATTTGAAGCAAAATCAATTGTTACGCATGCATTTGAAGATAAACCATATATTCCGGATTGATTTGAAGCTAACTCATGTGTTTCGAATGCGTTTGAAGCTAAACCTTCTACTCCGCATTGATTTGAATCAAAATCATGTGTTTCGCATGCATTTGAAGCCGAACCTTCCATTCCGCATTGATTTGAAGCTAAATCATGTGTTTCGCATGCATTTGAAGCTAAACCTTCTATTAGGCATTGATTTGAAGCTAAATCATGTGTTTCGCATGGATTTGAAGCAAAACCTTCCACTTCGCATTGATTTGAAGCAAAATCGTGTGTTTCGCATGCATTTGAAGCCAAACCTTCTATTCCGCATTGATTTGAAGCTAAATCATGTGTTTCGCATGCATTTGAAGCTAAACCTTCTACTCCGCATTGATTTGAAGCTAAATCATGTGTTTCGCATGCATTTGAAGCTAAACCCTCTACTCCGCATTGATTTAAAGCTAAACCATGTGCTTCGCATGCATTTGAAGCTAAACCTTCTATTCCGCATTGAATTGAAGCAAACTAATGTGTTTCGCATGCATTAGAAAATAAACCTTCTACTCCGCATTGATTTGAAGCTAAATCATGTGTTTTGCATGCATTCGAAGCTAAACCTTACACTCCGCATTGATTTGAAGCAAAATCATTTGTTACGCATGCATTTGAAGCTAAACCTTCTATTCGGCATTGATTTGTAGCTAAATCATGTGTTTCGCATGCATTTGAAGCTAAACCTTCTACTCCACATTGATTTGAAGCTAAGTCATGTGATTCGCATGGATTTGAAGCAAAACCTTCTACTTCGCATTGATTTGAAGCTAAATTATGTGTTTCGCATGCATTTGAAGCTAAACCATATATTCCGGATTGATTTGAAGCTAACTCATGTGTTTCGCATGCATTTGAAGCTAAACCTTCTACTCCGCATTGATTTGAATCTAAATCATGTGTTTCGCATGCATTTGAAGCTAAATCTTCTATTCCGCATTGATTTAAAGCTAACTCATGTGTTTCGCATGCATTTGAAGCTAAACCTTCTACTTCGCATTGATTTGAAGCTATATCATGTGTTTCGCATGCATTTGAAGCTAAACCTTCTACTCCTCATTGATATGAAGCTAAATCATGTGTTTCGCATGCATTTGAAGCTAAACCTTGTGTTCCGCATTGATTTGAAGCTAAATCATGTGTTTCGCATGCATTTGAAGCTAAACCTTCTACTCCGCATTGATTTGAAGCTAAATCATGTGTTTCGCATGCATTTGAAGCAAAACCTTCTACTTCGCATTGATTTGAAGCAAAATCATTTGTTACGCATGCGTTTGAAGCTAAACCTTCTATTCGGCATTGATTTGAAGCTAAACCATGTGTTTCGCATGCATTTGAAGCTAAACCTTATATTCCGCATTGATTTGAAGCTAAATCATGTGTTTCGCATGCATTTGAAGCTAAACAGTCCACTCCGCATTGATTTGAAGCTAAATCATGTGTTTCGCATGCATTTGAAGCTAAACCTTCTACTCCGCATTGATTTGAAGCTAAATCATGTGTTTCGCATGCATTTGAAGCTAAACCTTCTACTCCGCATTGATTTAAAACTAAAACATGTGTTTCGCATGCATTTGAAGCTAAACCTTCTACTTCGCATTGATTTGAAGCTATATCATGTGTTTCGCATGCATTTGAAGCTAAACCATATATTCCGGATTGATTTGAAGCTAACTCATGTGTTTCGAATGCATTTGAAGCTAAACCTTCTATTAGGCATTGATTTGAAGCTAAATCATGTGTTTCGCATGGATTTGAAGCAAAACCTTCCACTTCGCATTGATTTGAAGCAAAATCGTGTGTTTCGCATGCATTTGAAGCCAAACCTTCTATTCCGCATTGATTTGAAGCTAAATCATGTGTTTCGCATGCATTTGAAGCTAAACCTTCTACTCCGCATTGATTTGAAGCTAAATCATGTGTTTCGCATGCATTTGAAGCTAAACCCTCTACTCCGCATTGATTTAAAGCTAAACCATGTGCTTCGCATGCATTTGAAGCTAAACCTTCTACTCCACATAGATTTCAAGCTAAATCAAGTGTTTCGCATGCATTTGAAGCTAAACCTTCTACTTCGCATTGATTTGAAGAAAAATCATTTGTTACGCATGCATTTGAAGCTAAACCTTCTATTCGGCATTGATTTGAAGCTAAATCATGTGTTTCGCATGCATTTGAAGCTAAACCTTCTACTCCGCATTGATTTGAAGCTAAATCATGTGTTTCGTATGCATTTGAAGCTAAACCTTCTACTCCTCATTGATATGAAGCTAAATCATGTGTTTCGCATACATTTGAAGCTAAACCTTGTGTTCCGCATTGATTTGAAGCTAAATCAAGTGTTTCGCATGCATTTGAAGCTAAACCTTCTACTCCATATTGATTTGAAGCTAACTCATGTGTTTCGTATGCATTTGAAGCTAAACCTTCTACTCCTCATTGATATGAAGCTAATCATGTGTTTCGCAAGCATTTGAAGCTAAACCTTCTACTCCACATAGATTTCAAGCTAAATCAAGTGTTTCGCATGCATTTGAAGCTAAACCTTCTACTTCGCATTGATTTGAAGAAAAATCATTTGTTACGCATGCATTTGAAGCTAAACCTTCTATTCGGCATTGATTTGAAGCTAAATCATGTGTTTCGCATGCATTTGAAGCTAAACCTTCTACTCCGCATTGATTTGAAGCTAAATCATGTGTTTCGCATGCATTTGAAGCAAAACCTTCTACTTCGCATTGATTTGAAGCAAAATCATTTGTTACGCCTGCATTTGAAGCTAAACCTTCTACTCCGCATTGATTTGAATCTAAATCATGTGTTTCGCATGTATTTGAAGCTAAACCTTCTATTCCGCATTGATTTGAAGCTAACTCATGTGTTTCGCATGCATTTGAAGTTAAACCTTCTACTCCGCATTGATTTGAAGCTAAATCATGTGTTCGCATGCATTTGAAGCTAAACCTTCTACACCGCATTGATTTGAAGCCAAGTCATGTGTTTCGCATGTATTTGATGCGATCTCGTTTGTTTCGCATGCAGTTGAAGCTAAATCATTTATATCTCAAGTATTTGAAGATAACTCATGTGTTTCGCATGCATTTGAAGCTAAACCTTCTATTCCGCATTGATTTGAAGCAAACTAATGTGTTTCGCATGCATTAGAAAATAAACCTTCTACTCCGCATTGATTTGAAGCTAAATCATGTGTTTCGCATGCATTCGAAGCTAAACCTTACACTCCGCATTGATTTGAAGCAAAATCATTTGTTACGCATGCATTTGAAGCTAAACCTTCTATTCGGCATTGATTTGAAGCTAAATCATGTGATTCGCATGCATTTGAAGCTAAACCTTCTACTCCACATTGATTTGAAGCTAAGTCATGTGTTTCGCATGGATTTGAAGCAAAACCTTCTACTTCGCATTGATTTGAAGCTAAATCATGTGTTTCGCATGCATTTGAAGCTAAACCATATATTCCGGATTGATTTGAAGCTAAATCATGTGTTTCGCATGCATTTGAAGCTAAACCTTCTACTCCGCATTGATTTGAAGCTAAATCATGTGTTTCGCATGCATTCGAAGCTAAACCTTACACTCCGCATTGATTTGAAGCAAAATCATTTGTTACGCATGCATTTGAAGCTAAACCTTCTATTCGGCATTTATTTGAAGCTAAATCATGTGATTCGCATGCATTTGAAGCTAAATCTTCTACTCCACATTGATTTGAAGCAAACTAATGTGTTTCGCATGCATTAGAAAATAAACCTTCTACTCCGCATTGATTTGAAGCTAAATCATGTGTTTCGCATGCATTCGAAGCTAAACCTTACACTCCGCATTGATTTGAAGCAAAATCATTTGTTACGCATGAATTTGAAGCTAAGCCTTCTATTCGGCATTTATTTGAAGCTAAATCATGTGTTTCGCATGGATTTGAAGCTAAACCTTCTACTCCACATTGATTTGAAGCTAAATCATGTGTTTCGCATGCATTTGAAGCTAAACCATATATTCCGGATTGATTTGAAGCTAACTCATGTGTTTCGCATGCATTTGAAGCTAAACCTTCTACTCCGCATTGATTTGAAGCTAAATCATGTGCTTCGCATGCATTTGAAGATAAACCTTCTACTCCGCATTGATTTAAAACTAAAACATGTGTTTCGCATTCATTTGAAGCTAAACCTTCTACTCCACATTGATTTGAAGCTAAATCATTTGTTACGCATGCATTCGAAGCTAAACCTTCTATTCGGCATTGATTTGAAGCTAAATCATGTGTTTCGCATGCATTTGATGCTAAACCTTCTACTCCACATTGATTTGAAGCTAAGTCATGTGTTTCGCATGGATTTGAAGCTAAACCTTCTACTCCTCATTGATATGAAGCTAAATCATGTGTTTCGCATGCATTTGAAGCTAAACCTTGTGTTCCGCATTGATTTGAAGCTAAATCATGTGATTCGCATGCATTTGATGCTAAACCTTCTACTCCACATTGATTTGAAGCTAAGTCATGTGTTTCGCATAGATTTGAAGCAAAACCTTCTACTTCGCATTGATTTGGAGCTAAATCGTGTGTATCGCATGGATTTTAAAGCTAACTCGTTTGATTCGTCTGCATTTGAAGCTATATCACTTGTATCGCAAGTATTTCATGAAAAATCTTTTGTTTCGCATGGATTTGAAGCTAAGCCTTCTACTCCGCATTTATTTGCAGCTAAATCATGTGTTTCGCATGGATTTGAAGCTAACTCGTTTGCTTCGTCTGCATTTGAAGCTATATCACTTATATCGCAAGTGTTTGAAGCTAACTCGTTTTGTTTCCCTGCACTTGAAGCTATAGCACTTATATCGCAAGTATCTGAAGCTAAATCATTGGTTTCGCATGGATTTGAAGCTAAACCTTCTACATCGCATTAATTTGCAGCTAAATCATGTGTTTCGCATGGATTTGGAGCTATCTCGTTAGTTTCGTCTGCATTTGAAGCTATATCACTTTTATACCAAGTGTTTGAAGCTCAATCATTTGCTTCGCATGGATTTGAAGCTAAACCTTCCACATCGCATTGATTAGCAGCTAAATCATGAGTTTCGCATGGATTTGAAGCTATCTCGTTTGTTTCGTCTGCATTTGAAGCTGTATCACTTATATCCCAAGTGTTTGAAGCTAAATCATTTGTTACGCATGGATTTGGAGCTAAACCTTCTACATCGCATTTATTTGCAGCTAAATCATGTGTTTCGAATGGATTTGAAGCTAACTCGTTTATTTCGTCTGCATTTGTAGCTATATCACGTATATCCCAAGTGTTTGAAGCTCAATCATTTGCTTCGCATGGATTTGAAGCTAATCATTCTACATCGCATTGATTTGAAACTAAATCATTTGTGTCTCATGGATTTGAAGCTAAACCTTCTACTTCGAATTGATTTGAAGCTTAATCATGTGTTTCGCATGGATTTGAAGCTGACTCGTTAGTTTCGTCTGCATTTGAAGCTATAACACTTATATCGCAAGTATCTGAAGCTTAATCATTTGTGTCGCATGGATTTGAAGCAAAACCTTCTACATCGCACTGATTTGAAGCTAAATCATGTAATTCGCTTGTATTGGAAGCTAAATCGTTTGTTTCGTCTCTATTTGAAGATATATCACTTATATCCCAAGTGTTTGAAGGTAAACCATTTGTTTCGAATGGATTTGAAGCTAAACCATCTACATCGCATTGATTTGAAGCTAAATTATGTGATTCGCTTGGATTGGAAGCTAACAAGTTGGTTTCGTCGGCATTTGAAGCTATATCGCTTATATCCCAAGTGTTTGAAGCTAAATCATTTGTTTCGCATGGATTAGAAGCTAAACCTTCTACATCGCATTGATTTCAAGCTAAATCATGTGTTTCGCTTGGATTGGAAGCTAACTCGTCTATTTCATCTGCATTTGCAGCTGTATCACTTATATCGCAAGTATCTGAAGCTAAATCGTTTGTGTCGCAAGGATTTGAAGCTAATCCTTCTACGTAGCATTGATTTGAAGCTTAATCATGTGTTTCGCATGGATTTGAAGCTGACTCGTTAGTTTCGTCTGCATTTGAAGCTATAACACTTATATCGCTAGTATCTGAAGCTAAATAATTTGTTTCGCATGGATTTGAAGCTAAACTTTCTACATCGCATTGATTTGACGCTAAATCATGTAATTCGCTTGGATTGGAAGCTAAATCGTTTGTTTCGTCTGCATTTGAAGATATATCACTTATATCCCAAGTGTTTGAAGATAAATCATTTGTTTCGAATGGATTTCAAGCTAAACCTTCTACATCGCATTGATTTAAATCTAAATCATGTGTTTCGCTTGGATTGGAAGCTAACTCGTTTATTTCGTCTGCATTTGAAGCTGTATCACTTATATCGCAAGTATCTGAAGCTAAATCATTTGTGTCTCATGGATTTGAAGCTAAATCATGTGATTCGCTTGGATTTGAAGCTAACTCGGTTGTTTCGTCAGCATTTGTAGCTATACCACTTATATCGCTAGTATCTGAAGCTAAAACATTTGTGTCTCATGGATTTGAAGCTAAACCTTCTACTTCGAATTGATTTGAAGCTAAATCATGTGTTTCGCGTGGATTTGAAGCTAACTCGGTAGTTTCGCATGCTGTTGAAGCTATATCACCTATAACCCAAGAGTTTGAAGCTCAATCATTTGCTTCGCATGGATTTGAAGCTAATCCTGCTACATCGCATTGATTTGAAGCTAAATCATGTGTTTCGCATGGATTTGGAGCTAAGCCTTAATAATTTGCATGGATTTGAAGCTAACTCGATAGTTTCGTCTGCATTTGAAGCTGTATCACTTATAAACCAAGTGTTTGAAGCTAAATCATTTGTGTCTCATGGATTTGGAGCTAAACCTTCTACATAGCATTGCTTTGCAGCAAAATCATGATTTTCGCATGGATTTGAAGCTAACTCGATTGATTCGTCTGCATTTGAGGCTATATCACATATATCCCAAGTGTTTCAAGCTCAATCATTTGCTTCGCATGGATTTGAAGCTAATCCTTCTACATCGCATTGATTTAAAGCTAAATCATGTGTTTCGCTTGGATTGGAAGCTATCTCGTCTATTTCGTCTGCATTTGCAGCTGTATCACTTATATCGCAAGTATCTGAAGCTAAATCGTTTGTGTCGCAAGGATTTGAAGCTAATCCTTCTACATAGCATTGATTTGAAGCTTAATCATGTGTTTCGCATGGATTTGAAGCTGACTCGTTTGTTTCGTCTGCATTTGAAGCTATAACACTTATATCGCTAGTATCTGAAGCTAAATAATTTGTTTCGCATGGATTTGAAGCTAAACTTTCTACATCGCATTGATTTGACGCTAAATCATGTAATTCGCTTGGATTGGAAGCTAAATCGTTTGTTTCGTCTGCATTTGAAGATATATCACTTATATCCCAAGTGTTTGAAGATAAATCATTTGTTTCGACTGGATTTCAAGCTAAACCTTCTACATCGCATTGATTTAAATCTAAATCATGTGTTTCGCTTGGATTGGAAGCTAACTCGTTTATTTCGTCTGCATTTGAAGCTGTATCACTTATATCGCAAGTATCTGAAGCTAAATCATTTGTGTCTCATGGATTTGAAGCTAAATCATGTGATTCGCGTGGATTTGAAGCTAACTCGTTTGTTTCGCATGCTGTTGAAGCTATATCACCTATAACGCAAGAGTTTGAAGCCCAATCATTTGCTTCGCATGGATTTGAAGCTAATCCTGCTACATCGCATTGATTTGAAGCTAAATCATGTGTTTCGCATGGATTTGGAGCTAAGCCTTAATAATTTGCATGGATTTGAAGCTAACTCGATAGTTTCGTCTGCATTTGAAGCTGTATCACTTATATCGCAAATATCTGAAGCAAAATCATTTGTGTCGCAAGGATTTGAAGCTAAACCTTCTACATAGCATTGATTTGAAGCTTAATCACGTGTTTCGCATGGATTTGAAGCTAACTCGTTAGTTTCGTCTGCATTTGAAGCTATAACACTTATATCGCTAGTATCTGAAGTTAAATAATTTGTTTCGCATGGATTTGAAGCTAAACTTTCTACATCGCATTGATTTGAAGCTAAATGATGTGTATCGCATGGATTTTGAAGCTAACTCGTTTGCTTCGTCTGCATTTGAAGCTATATCACTTATAAACAAAGTGTTTGAAGCTAAATCATTTGTGTCTCATGGATTTGGAGCAAAACCTTCTACATAGCATTGCTTTGCAGCAAAATCATGAGTTTCGCATGGATTTGAAGCTAACTCGATTGTTTCGTCTGCATTTGAGGCTTTATCACATATATCCCAAGTGTTTCAAGCTCAATCATTTGCTTCGCATGGATTTGAAGCTAATCCTTCTACATCGCATTGATTTGAAGCTAAATCATGTGTTTCGCATGGATTTGGAGCCATCTCGTTTATTTCGTCTGCATTTGTAGCTGTATCACTTATATCGCAAGTATCTGAAGCTAAATCATTTGTGTCTCATGGATTTGAAGCTAAACCTTCTACATCGCATTGATTTAAAGCTAAATCATGTGTTTCGTTTGGATTGGAAGCTAACTCGTTTATTTCACCTGCATTTGCAGCTGTACCACTTATATCACAAGTATCTGAAGGTAAATCATTTGTGTCACAAGGATTTGAAGCTAAACCTTCTACATTGCATTGATTTAAAGCTTAATCATGTGTTTCGCATGGATTTGAAGCTAACTCGTTAGTTTCGTCTGCATTTGAAGCTATAACACTTATATCGCTAGTATCTGAAGCTAAATAATTTGTTTCGCATGGATTTGAAGCTAAACTTTCTACATCGCATTGATTTGAAGCTAAATCATGTAATTCGCTTGGATTGGAAGCTAAATCGTTTGTTTCGTCTGAATTTGAAGATATATCACTTATATCCCAAGTGTTTGAAGATAAATCATTTGTTTCGCATGGATTTCAAGCTAAACCATCTACATCGCATTGATTTAATGCTAAATCATGTGTTTCGCTTGGATTGGAAGCTAACTCGTTAATTTCGTCTGCATTTGAAGCTGTATCACTTATATCGCAAGTATCTGAAGCTAAATCATTTGTTTCGCATGGATTTGAAACTAAACCTTCTACATCGCATTGATTTGAAGCTAAATTATGTGATTCGCTTGGATTGGAAGCTAACTAGTTGGTTTCGTCTGCATTTGAAGCTATATCGCTTATATACCAAGTGTTTGAAGCTAAATCATTTGTTTGGCATGGATTTGAAGCTAAATCTTCTACTTCGCATGCATTTAAAGCTAAATGATGTGTATCGCATGGATTTTGAAGCTAACTCGTTTGCTTCGTCTGCATTTGAAGCTATATCACTTATATACCAAGTGTTTGAAGCTAAATCATTTGTGTCTCATGGATTTGAAGCTAAACCTTCTACATAGCATTGATTTGCAGCTAAATCGTGTGTTTCGCATGGATTTGAAGCTAACTCGTTTGATTCGCATGCTGTTGAAGCTATGTCACCTATAACCCAAGAGTTTGAAGCTCAATCATTTGCTTCGCATGGATTTAAAGCTAATCCTGCTACATCGCATTGATTTGAAGCTAAATCATGTGTTTCGCATGGATTTGGAGCTAAGCCTTAATAATTCGCATGGATTTGAAGCTAACTCGATAGTTTCGTCTGCATTTGAAGCTATATCACATGTATCCCAGGTGTTTGAAGCTCAATCATTTGCTTCGCATGGATTTGAAGCTAAACCTTCTACATAGCATTGATTTGCAGCTAAATCGTGTGTTTCGCGTGGATTTGGAGCTATCTCGTTAGTTTCGTCTGCATTTGAAGCTATATCACTTTTATACCAAGTGTTTGAAGCTAAATCATTTGTTTCGCATGGATTTGAAGCTAAACCTTCTACAGCGCATTGATTTGAAGCTAAATCATGTGTTTCGGTTGAATTTGAAACTAACTCGTTTGTTTCGTCTGCATTTGAAGCTATATCACTCATATCCCAAGTGTTTGATGCTAAATCATTTGTTACGCATGGATTTGGAGCTAAACCTTCTACATCGCATTTATTTGCAGCTAAATCATGTGTTTCGCATGGATTTGAAGCTAACTCGTTCGTTTATCCTGCATTTGAAGCTATATCACTTATATCGCAAGTATCTGAACCCAAATCATTTGTTTCGCCTGGATTTGAAGCTAAACCTTCTACATCGCATTGATTTGAAGCTAAATAATGTGTTCCGCTTGGATTTGAAGCTAACTCGTTTGTTTCGACTGCATTTGAAGCTATATCACTTATATCCCAAGTATTTGAGGAGAAATCATGTGTTTTGCATGGATTTGAAGCTAACTCGTTCGTTTATCCTGCATTTGAAGCTATATCACTTATATCGCAAGTATTTGAAGCTAAATCATTTGTTTCGCGTGGATTTCAAGCTAAACCTTCTACATCACATTGATTTAATGCTAAATCATGTGTTTCGCTTGGATTGGAAGCTAACTCGTTTATTTCGTCTGCATTTGAAGCTGTATCACTTATATCGCAAGTATCTGAAGCTAAATCATTTGTGTCTCATGGATTTGAAGCTAAACCTTCTACATAGCATTGATTTGCAGCTAAATCGTGTGTTTCGCATGGATTTGAAGCTAACTCGTTTGTTTCGTCGGCATTTGAAGCTATATCAGATGTATCCCAAGTGTTTGAAGCTTAATCATTTGCTTCGCATGGATTTGAAGCTAATCCTTCTACATCGCATTGATTTGAAGCTAAATCATGTGTTTCGCATGGATTTGTAGCTATCTCGTTAGTTTCGTCTGCATTTGAAGCTATATCGCTTATATACCAAGTGTTTGAAGCTAAATCATTTGTTTCGCATGGATTTGAAGCTAAATCTTCTACTTCGCATGCATTTAAAGCTAAATGATGTGTATCGCATGGATTTTGAAGCTAACTCGTTTGCTTCGTCTGCATTTGAAGCTATATCACTTATATACCAAGTGTTTGAAGCTAAATCATTTGTGTCTCATGGATTTGAAGCTAAACCTTCTACATAGCATTGATTTGCAGCTAAATCGTGTGTTTCGCATGGATTTGAAGCTAACTCGTTTGATTCGCATGCTGTTGAAGCTATGTCACCTATAACCCAAGAGTTTGAAGCTCAATCATTTGCTTCGCATGGATTTAAAGCTAATCCTGCTACATCGCATTGATTTGAAGCTAAATCATGTGTTTCGCATGGATTTGGAGCTAAGCCTTAATAATTCGCATGGATTTGAAGCTAACTCGATAGTTTCGTCTGCATTTGAAGCTGTATCACTTATATCGCAAGTATTTGAAGCAAAATCATTTGTGTCTCATGGATTTGAAGCTAAACCTTCTACATAGCATTGATTTGCAGCTAAATCGTGTGTTTCGCGTGGATTTGAAGCTAACTCGTTTGTTTCGTCTGCATTTGAAGCTATATCACATGTATCCCAAGTGTTTGAAGCTCAATCATTTGCTTCGCATGGATTTGAAGCTAAACCTTCTACAGCGCATTGATTTGAAGCTAAATCATGTGTTTCGGTTGAATTTGAAACTAACTCGTTTGTTTCGTCTGCATTTGAAGCTATATCACTCATATCCCAAGTGTTTGATGCTAAATCATTTGTTACGCATGGATTTGGAGCTAAACCTTCTACATCGCATTTATTTGCAGCTAAATCATGTGTTTCGCATGGATTTGAAGCTAACTCGTTCGTTTATCCTGCATTTGAAGCTATATCACTTATATCGCAAGTATCTGAACCCAAATCATTTGTTTCGCCTGGATTTGAAGCTAAACCTTCTACATCGCATTGATTTGAAGCTAAATAATGTGTTCCGCTTGGATTTGAAGCTAACTCGTTTGTTTCGACTGCATTTGAAGCTATATCACTTATATCCCAAGTATTTGAGGAGAAATCATGTGTTTTGCATGGATTTGAAGCTAACTCGTTCGTTTATCCTGCATTTGAAGCTATATCACTTATATCGCAAGTATTTGAAGCTAAATCATTTGTTTCGCGTGGATTTCAAGCTAAACCTTCTACATCACATTGATTTAATGCTAAATCATGTGTTTCGCTTGGATTGGAAGC
Source organism: Megalopta genalis (assembly GCF_051020955.1). Lineage (NCBI taxonomy): Eukaryota > Metazoa > Arthropoda > Insecta > Hymenoptera > Halictidae > Megalopta > Megalopta genalis. Next base: position 19,045 of record NW_027478000.1, read on the forward strand.
TAACTCGTTTATTTCGTCTGCATTTGAAGCTGTATCACTTATATCGCAAGTATCTGAAGCTAAATCATTTGTGTCTCATGGATTTGAAGCTAAACCTTCTACATAGCATTGATTTGCAGCTAAATCGTGTGTTTCGCATGGATTTGAAGCTAACTCGTTTGTTTCGTCGGCATTTGAAGCTATATCAGATGTATCCCAAGTGTTTGAAGCTTAATCATTTGCTTCGCATGGATTTGAAGCTAATCCTTCTACATCGCATTGATTGAAGCTAAATCATGTGTTTCGCATGGATTTGTAGCTATCTCGTTAGTTTCGTCTGCATTTGAAGCTATATCGCTTATATACCAAGTGTTTGAAGCTAAATCATTTGTTTGGCATGGATTTGAAGCTAAATCTTCTACTTCGCATGCATTTAAAGCTAAATGATGTGTATCGCATGGATTTTGAAGCTAACTCGTTTGCTTCGTCTGCATTTGAAGCTATATCACTTATATACCAAGTGTTTGAAGCTAAATCATTTGTGTCTCATGGATTTGAAGCTAAACCTTCTACATAGCATTGATTTGCAGCTAAATCGTGTGTTTCGCATGGATTTGAAGCTAACTCGTTTGATTCGCATGCTGTTGAAGCTATGTCACCTATAACCCAAGAGTTTGAAGCTCAATCATTTGCTTCGCATGGATTTAAAGCTAATCCTGCTACATCGCATTGATTTGAAGCTAAATCATGTGTTTCGCATGGATTTGGAGCTAAGCCTTAATAATTCGCATGGATTTGAAGCTAACTCGATAGTTTCGTCTGCATTTGAAGCTGTATCACTTATATCGCAAGTATTTGAAGCAAAATCATTTGTGTCTCATGGATTTGAAGCTAAACCTTCTACATAGCATTGATTTGCAGCTAAATCGTGTGTTTCGCGTGGATTTGAAGCTAACTCGTTTGTTTCGTCTGCATTTGAAGCTATATCACATGTATCCCAAGTGTTTGAAGCTCAATCATTTGCTTCGCATGGATTTGAAGCTAAACCTTCTACATAGCATTGATTTGCAGCTAAATCGTGTGTTTCGCATGGATTTGAAGCTAACTCGTTTGTTTCACATGCTGTTGAAGCTATATCACCTATAACCCAAGAGTTTGAAGCTCAATCATTTGCTTCGCATGGATTTAAAGCTAATCCTGCTACATCGCATTGATTTGAAGCTAAATCATGTGTTTCGCATGGATTTGGAGCTAAGCCTTAATAATTCGCATGGATTTGAAGCTAACTCGATAGTTTCGTCTGCATTTGAAGCTGTATCACTTATATCGCAAGTATTTGAAGCAAAATCATTTGTGTCTCATGGATTTGAAGATAAACGTTCTACATAGCATTGATTTGCAGCTAAATCGTGTGTTTCGCATGGATTTGAAGCTAACTCGTTTGTTTCGTCTGCATTTGAAGCTATATCACATGTATCCCAAGTGTTTGAAGCTCAATCATTTGCTTCGCATGGATTTGAAGCTAAACCTTCTACATAGCATTGATTTGCAGCTAAATCATGTGTTTCGCTTGGATATGAAGCTAACTCGTTTGTTTCCGTCTGCATTTGAAGCTATATCAATTATATCCCAAGTGTTTGTAGCTAAATCATTTGTTTCGCATGGATTTGAAACTAAACCTTCTACATCGAAATGATTTGAAGCTAAATTATGTGATTCGCTTGGATTGGAAGCTAACTCGTTGCTTTCGTCTGCTTTTGAAGCTATATCACGTATATCCCAAGTATTTGAAGCTAAATCATTTGTTACGCATGGATTTGGAGCTAAACCTTCTACATCGCATTTATTTGCAGCTAAATCATGTGTTTCGCATGGATTTGAAGCTAACTCGTTTATTTCGCCTGCATTTGTAGCTATATCATTTATATCGCAAGTATTTGAAGCTAAATCATTGGTTTCGCATGGATTTGATCCTAAACCTTCTACTTCGAATTGATTTGAAGCTAAATCATGTGTTTCGCATGGATTTGAAGCTAACTCGTTTGTATCGTCTGGATTTGAAGCTATATCACATAAATCCCAAGTGTTAGAAGCTCAATCATTTGCTTCACATGGATGTGAAGCTAAACCTTCCACATCCCATTGATTAGCAGCTAAATCATGAGTTTCGCATGGATTTGAAGCTAACTCGTTTGTTTCATCTGCATTTGAAGCTATATCACATATATCCCAAGTGTTTCAAGCTCAATCATTTGCTTCGCATGGATTTGAAGCTAATCGTTCTACATCGCATTGATTTGAAGCTAAATCATGTTTTTCGCATGGATTTGGAGCTAACTCGTTTATTTCGTCTGCATTTGTAGCTGTATCACTTATATCGCAAGTATCTGAAGCTAAATCATTTATGTCTCATGGATTTGAAGCTAAACCTTCTACATAGTATTGATTTGCAGCTAAATCGTGTGTTTCGCATGGATTTGAAGCTAACTCGTTAGTTTCGTCTGCATTTGAAGCTATATCGCTTATATACCAAGTGTTTGAAGCTAAATCATTTGTTTCGCATGGATTTGAAGCTAAATCTTCTACTTCGCATGCATTTAAAGCTAAATGATGTGTATCGCATGGATTTTGAAGCTAACTCGTTTGCTTCGTCTGCATTTGAAGCTATATCACTTATATACCAAGTGTTTGAAGCTAAATCATTTGTGTCTCATGGATTTGAAGCTAAACCTTCTACATAGCATTGATTTGCAGCTAAATCGTGTGTTTCGCATGGATTTGAAGCTAACTCGTTTGATTCGCATGCTGTTGAAGCTATGTCACCTATAACCCAAGAGTTTGAAGCTCAATCATTTGCTTCGCATGGATTTAAAGCTAATCCTGCTACATCGCATTGATTTGAAGCTAAATCATGTGTTTCGCATGGATTTGGAGCTAAGCCTTAATAATCCGCATGGATTTGAAGCTAACTCGATAGTTTCGTCTGCATTTGAAGCTGTATCACTTATATCGCAAGTATTTGAAGCAAAATCATTTGTGTCTCATGGATTTGAAGCTAAACCTTCTACATAGCATTGATTTGCAGCTAAATCGTGTGTTTCGCGTGGATTTGAAGCTAACTCGTTTGTTTCGTCTGCATTTGAAGCTATATCACATGTATCCCAAGTGTTTGAAGCTCAATCATTTGCTTCGCATGGATTTGAAGCTAAACCTTCTACATAGCATTGATTTGCAGCTAAATCGTGTGTTTCGCATGGATTTCAAGCTAACTCGTTTGTTTCACATGCTGTTGAAGCTATATCACCTATAACCCAAGAGTTTGAAGCTCAATCATTTGCTTCGCATGGATTTAAAGCTAATCCTGCTACATCGCATTGATTTGAAGCTAAATCATGTGTTTCGCATGGATTTGGAGCTAAGCCTTAATAATTCGCATGGATTTGAAGCTAACTCGATAGTTTCGTCCGCATTTGAAGCTGTATCACTTATATCGCAAGTATTTGAAGCAAAATCATTTGTGTCTCATGGATTTGAAGATAAACGTTCTACATAGCATTGATTTGCAGCTAAATCATGTGTTTCGCTTGGATATGAAGCTAACTCGTTTGTTTCCGTCTGCATTTGAAGCTATATCAATTATATCCCAAGTGTTTGAAGCTAAATCATTTGTTTCGCATGGATTTGAAACTAAACCTTCTACATCGAAATGATTTGAAGCTAAATTATGTGATTCGCTTGGATTGGAAGCTAACTCGTTGCTTTCGTCTGCATTTGAAGCTATATCACGTATATCCCAAGTATTTGAAGCTAAATCATTTGTTACGCATGGATTTGGAGCTAAACCTTCTACATCGCATTTATTTGCAGCTAAATCATGTGTTTCGCATGGATTTGAAGCTAACTCGTTTATTTCGCCTGCATTTGTAGCTATATCATTTATATCGCAAGTATTTGAAGCTAAATCATTGGTTTCGCATGGATTTGATCCTAAACCTTCTACTTCGAATTGATTTGAAGCTAAATCATGTGTTTCGCATGGATTTGAAGCTAACTCGTTTGTATCGTCTGGATTTGAAGCTATATCACATAAATCCCAAGTGTTAGAAGCTCAATCATTTGCTTCACATGGATGTGAAGCTAAACCTTCCACATCCCATTGATTAGCAGCTAAATCATGAGTTTCGCATGGATTTGAAGCTAACTCGTTTGTTTCATCTGCATTTGAAGCTATATCACATATATCCCAAGTGTTTCAAGCTCAATCATTTGCTTCGCATGGATTTGAAGCTAATCGTTCTACATCGCATTGATTTGAAGCTAAATCATGTTTTTCGCATGGATTTGGAGCTAACTCGTTGATTTCGTCTGCATTTGTAGCTGTATCACTTATATCGCAAGTATCTGAAGCTAAATCATTTATGTCTCATGGATTTGAAGCTAAACCTTCTACATAGTATTGATTTGCAGCTAAATCGTGTGTTTCGCATGGATTTGAAGCTAACTCGTTAGTTTCGTCTGCATTTGAAGCTGTACCACTTAAATCGCAAGTATGTGAAGCTAAATCATTTGTGTCGCATGGATTTGAAGCTAAACCTTCTACATCGCATTGATTTGAAGCAAAAGCATGTAATTCGCTTGGATTGGAAGCTAAATCGTTTGTTTCGCCTATATTTGAAGATATGTCACTTATATCCCAAGTGTTTGAAGATAAATCATTTGTTTCGAATGGATTTCAAGCTAAACCATCTACATCGCATTGATTTAATGCTAAATCATGTTTTTCGCTTGGATTGGAAGCTAACTCGTTAATTTCGTCTGCATTTGAAGCTGTATCACTTATATCGCAAGTATCTGAAGCTAAATCATTTGTGTCTCATTGATTTTAAGCTAATCCTTCTACGTAGCATTGATTTGCAGCTAAATCGTGTGTTTCGCATGGATTTGAAGCTAACTCGTTTGTTTCACATGCTGTTGAAGCTATATCACCTATAACCCAAGAGTTTGAAGCTCAATCATTTGCTTCGCATGGATTTAAAGCTAATCCTGCTACATCGCATTGATTTGAAGCTAAATCATGTGTTTCGCATGGATTTGGAGCTAAGCCTTAATAATTCGCATGGATTTGAAGCTAACTCGATAGTTTCGTCTGCATTTGAAGCTGTATCACTTATATCGCAAGTATTTGAAGCAAAATCATTTGTGTCTCATGGATTTGAAGATAAACGTTCTACATAGCATTGATTTGCAGCTAAATCGTGTGTTTCGCATGGATTTGAAGCTAACTCGTTTGTTTCGTCTGCATTTGAAGCTATATCACATGTATCCCAAGTGTTTGAAGCTCAATCATTTGCTTCGCATGGATTTTAAGCTAAACCTTCTACATAGCATTGATTTGCAGCTAAATCATGTGTTTCGCTTGGATATGAAGCTAACTCGTTTGTTTCCGTCTGCATTTGAAGCTATATCAATTATATCCCAAGTGTTTGAAGCTAAATCATTTGTTTCGCATGGATTTGAAACTAAACCTTCTACATCGAAATGATTTGAAGCTAAATTATGTGATTCGCTTGGATTGGAAGCTAACTCGTTGCTTTCGTCTGCATTTGAAGCTATATCACGTATATCCCAAGTATTTGAAGCTAAATCATTTGTTACGCATGGATTTGGAGCTAAACCTTCTACATCGCATTTATTTGCAGCTAAATCATGTGTTTCGCATGGATTTGAAGCTAACTCGTTTATTTCGCCTGCATTTGTAGCTATATCATTTATATCGCAAGTATTTGAAGCTAAATCATTGGTTTCGCATGGATTTGATCCTAAACCTTCTACTTCGAATTGATTTGAAGCTAAATCATGTGTTTCGCATGGATTTGAAGCTAACTCGTTTGTATCGTCTGGATTTGAAGCTATATCACATAAATCCCAAGTGTTAGAAGCTCAATCATTTGCTTCACATGGATGTGAAGCTAAACCTTCCACATCCCATTGATTAGCAGCTAAATCATGAGTTTCGCATGGATTTGAAGCTAACTCGTTTGTTTCATCTGCATTTGAAGCTATATCACATATATCCCAAGTGTTTCAAGCTCAATCATTTGCTTCGCATGGATTTGAAGCTAATCGTTCTACATCGCATTGATTTGAAGCTAAATCATGTTTTTCGCATGGATTTGGAGCTAACTCGTTTATTTCGTCTGCATTTGTAGCTGTATCACTTATATCGCAAGTATCTGAAGCTAAATCATTTATGTCTCATGGATTTGAAGCTAAACCTGCTACACCGTATTGATTTGAAGCTAAATCATGTGTTTCGCATGGATTTGGAGCTAACTCGTTAGTTTTGTCTGCATTTGAAGCTATATCACATATATCGCTAGTATCTGAAGCTAAATCATTTGTTTCGCACGGATTTCCAGTTGAACCTTCTACATCGCATTGATTTGCAGCTAAATCATGTGTTTCGCATAGATTTGAAGATAAGCCTTAATAATTCGCATGGATTTGAAGCTAACTCGTTAGTTTCGTCTGCATTTGAAGCTGTATCACTTATTTCGGCAGTATCTGAATCTAAATCATTTGTGTCTCAAGGATTTGAAGCTAAACCTTCTACATAGCATTGATTTGCAGCTAAATCATGTGTTTCGCTTGGATATGAAGCTAACTCGTTTGTTTCCGTCTGCATTTGAAGCTATATCACTTATATCCCAAGTGTTTGAAGCTAAATAATTTGTTTCGTATGGATTTCAAGCTAAACCTTCTACATCGCATTGATTTAATGCTAAATCATGTGTTTCGCTTGGATTGGAAGCTAACTCGTTTATTTCGTCTGCATTTGAAGCTGTATCACTTATATCGCAAGTATCTGAAGCTAAATCATTTATGTCTCATGGATTTGAAGCTAAACCTTCTACATAGCATTGATTTGCAGCTAAATCGTGTGTTTCGCATGGATTTTGAAGCTAACTCGTTTGCTTCGTCTGCATTTGTAGCTGTATCACTTATATCGCAAGTATCTGAAGATAAATCATTTGTGTCTCATGGATTTGAAGCTAAATCATGTGATTCGCTTGGATTTGAAGCTAACTCGGTTGTTTCGCATGCAGCAGAATCTATATCACCTATATCCCAAGTATTTGAAGCTAAATCATTTGTTTCGCATGGATTTGAAGCTAACTCGATTGCTTCCCCTGCATTTGAAGCTATGTCACTTATATCGCAAGTGTCTGACGCTAAATCATTGGTTTCGCATGGATTTGAAGCTAAACCTTGTAAATCGCATGAATTTTAAGCTAAATCATGTGTTCCGTATGGATTTGAAACTAACTCGTTTGCTTCGCATGCAGTTGAAGCCATATCACATATATCGCAAGTAACTGAAGCTAAATCATTGATTTCGCATTGATTTGAAGATAAACCTTCGACATCGCATTGATTTGCTGTTAAATCATGTGATTTTCATGGATTAGAAGCTAACTCGTCTGTTTTGCATACAGCAGAATCTATATCACCTATATCCCAAGTGTTTGAAGCTCAATCATTTGTTTCGCATGGATTTGAAGCTAACTCGTTTGATGGTAATGCAGTTGAATCTAAGTAACGTATATCACAAGTATCTGAATCTAAACCATTTGTTTGGCATGGATTTGAAACTAATCCATGTGTTTCGCATGAATTTTAAGCTAAATCATGTGTTCCGCATGGATTTAAAGCTAACTCTTTTGTTTCGTCTGCACTTGAAGCAATATCACATATATCGCTAGTATCTGAAGCTAAATCATTTGTTTCGCATGAATTTGAAGCTAAACTTTCAACGTCACATTGGTTTGCAGCTAAATCAAGTGTTTCGCATGGATTTGCAGCTAACTCGTTCGTTTCGCCTGCATTTGATGCTTTATCACTTGTATCGCTAGTATCTGAAGCTACATCATTTGTGTCGCATTGATTTGAAGCTAAACCTTCTACATCGCGTTGATTTGAAGCCAAATCGTGTGTGTCGCATGGTCTTGAAGCTAGCTGGTTTGTTTCGTCTGCATTTGAACCGATATCACTTATATCGCAAGTATTTGAAGATAAATAATTTGTTTCGCATGGCTTTGAAGCTAACTCGTTTGTTTCGTCTGCATTTGAAGCTATATCACTTATATCCCAAGTATTTGAAGCTAAATCAATTGTTTCGCATGGATTTGAAGCTAAACCTTCTACATCGCATGGACTTGAAGCTAACTCGTTTGTTTCGCATGCAGCTGAAGCTATATCACCTATATCCCAAGTGTTTGCAGCTCAATCATATGTTTCGCATGGATTTGATGCTAAACCTTCTAAATTGCATGAATTTTAAGCTAAATCATGTGTTCCGCATGGATTTGAAACTAACTCGTTTGTTACGCATGCAGTTGAAGCCATATCACATATATCGCAAGTAACTGAAGCTAAATCATTGGTTTCGCATGGATTTGAAGATAAACCTTCGACATCGCATTGATTTGCTGTTAAATCATGTGATTTTCATTTATTAGAAGCTAACTCGTCTGTTTCGCATGCAGCAGAATCTATATCACCTATATCCCAAGTGTTTGTAGCTCAATCATTTGTTTCGCATGGATTTGAAGCTAAACCTTCTTCATCGCATTGATTTGAAACTAAATCATGTGTTTCGCATGGATTTGTAGCTCATTCGTTTGTTTCGCCTGGATTTCATGCTATATCGCCTATGACGCAAGTAGCTGAAGCAAAATCATTTGTTTCGCATGGATTAGAAGCTAAACCTTCTAAATCGCATGAATTTTAAGCTAAATCATTTGTTCCGCATGGATTTGAAGCTAACGCGTTTGTTTCGTCTGCACTTGAATCAATATCACATATATCGCTAGTATCTGAAGCTAAATCATTTGTTTCGCATGAATTTGAAGCTAAACTTTCAACGTCGCATTGGTTTGCAGCTAAATCAAGTGATTCGCATGGATTTGCAGCTAACTCGTTCGGTTCGCCTGCATTTGATGCTTTATCACTTGTATCGCTAGTATCTGAAGCTACATCATTTGCGTCGCATTGATTTGAAGCTAAACCTTCTACATCGCGTTGATTTGAAGCCAACTCATGTGTGTCGCATGGTCTTGAAGCTAGCTCGTTTGTTTCGTCTGCATTTGAACCGATATCACTTATATCGCAAGTATTTGAAGATAAACAATTTGTTTCGCATGGCTTTGAAGCTAACTCGTTTGTTTCGTCTGCATTTGAAGCTCTATCACTTATATCCCAAGTGTTTGAAGCTAAATCAATTGTTTCGCATGGATTTGAAGCTAAACCTTCTACATCGCATGGACTTGAAGCTAACTCGTTTGTTTCGCATGCAGCTGAAGCTATATCACCTATATCCCAAGTGTTTGCAGCTCAATCATATGTTTCGCATGGATTTGATGCTAAACCTTCTAAATTGCATGAATTTTAAGCTAAATCATGTGTTCCGCATGGATTTGAAACTAACTCGTTTGTTACGCATGCAGTTGAAGCCATATCACATATATCGCAAGTAACTGAAGCTAAATCATTGGTTTCGCATGGATTTGAAGATAAACCTTCGACATCGCATTGATTTGCTGTTAAATCATGTGATTTTCATTTATTAGAAGCTAACTCGTCTGTTTCGCATGCAGCAGAATCTATATCACCTATATCCCAAGTGTTTGTAGCTCAATCATTTGTTTCGCATGGATTTGAAGCTAAACCTTCTTCATCGCATTGATTTGAAACTAAATCATGTGTTTCGCATGGATTTGTAGCTCATTCGTTTGTTTCGCCTGGATTTCATGCTATATCGCCTATGTCGCAAGTAGCTGAAGCAAAATCATTTGTTTCGCATGGATTAGAAGCTAAACCTTCTAAATCGCATGAATTTTAAGCTAAATCATTTGTTCCGCATGGATTTGAAGCTAACGCGTTTGTTTCGGCTGCACTTGAAGCAATATCAAATATATCGCTATTATCTGAAGCTAAATCATTTGTTTCGCATGGATTTGAAGCTAAACCTTCAACATCGCATTGATTTGAAGCTAAATCATTTGTTTCGCATGGATTTGGAGCTAACTCGATTGTTTCGCATGCAGCTGAAGCTATATCACCTATATCCCGAGTGTTTGCAGCTCAATCATTTGTTTCGCATGGATTTGAAGCTAAACCTTCTAAATCGCATGAATTTTAAGCTAAATCATGTGTTCCTCATGGATTTAAGGCTAGCACGTTTGTTTCGTCTGCACTTGAAGCAATATCACATATATCGCTAGTATCTGAAGCTAAATCATGTGTTTCGCATGGCTTTGAAGCTAACTCGTTTGTTTCGTCTGCATTTGAAGCTATATCACTTAGATCCCAAGTGTTTGAAGATAAATCAATTGTTTCGGATGGATTTGAAGCTAAACCTTCTACATCGCATGGACTTGAAGCTAACTCGTTTGTTTCGCATGCAGCTGAAGCTATATCACCTATATCCCAAGTGTTTGCAGCTAAATCATTTGTTTCGCATGGTGTTGAAGCTAGCTCCTTTGTTTCGTCTGCATTTGAACCGATACCACTTATATCGCAAGTATTTGAAGATAAATAATTTGTTTCGCATGGCTTTGAAGCTAACTCGTTTGTTTCGTCTGCATTTGAAGCTATATCACTTATATCGCAACTATCTGAAGCTAAATCATTTGTTTCGTATGGATTTGAAGCTATCTCGTTTGTTTCGTCTTCAATTCAAGCTATATCACTTATACCGCAAGTATTTGAAGGAAAATCATGTGTTTTGCATGGATTTGATGCTAACTCATTTGTTTCCCCTGCATTTGAAGCTATATCAGTTATATCGCAAGTATCTGAAGCTAAATCATTTGTTTCGCATAGATTTGAAGCTAACTCGTTTGTTTCGTCTGCAATTCCAGCTATAGCACTTATACCGCAAGTATTTGAAGGAAAATCATGTCTTTTGCATGGATTTGAAGCTAACTCGTATGTTTTCCCTGCATTTGAAGCTACATCACTTGTATCGCAAGTATCTGAAGCTAAATCATTTGTGTCGCATGGATTTGAAGGTAAACCTTCTATATCGGATTGATTTGAAGCTAAACCATGTGTTTCGCTTGGATATGAAGCTAACTCGTTTGTTTAGTCTGCATTTGAAGCTAATCACTTATATCGCAAGAATCTGAAGCTAAATCATTTGTGTCGCATTGATTTGGAGCTAAACCTTCTACATCGCATTGATTTGATGCTAAATCATGTGTTTCGCATGGATTTGAAGCTAACTCGTTTGATGGTAATGCAGTTGAATCTAGGTAACGTATATCACAAGTATCTGAATCTAAACCATTTGTTTGGCATGGATTTGAAACTAATCCATGTGTTTCGCATGAATTTTAAGCTAAATCATGTGTTCCGAATGGATTTAAAGCTAACTCTTTTATTTCGTCTGCACTTGAAACAATATCACATATATCGCTAGTATCTGAAGCTACATCATTTGTGTCGCATTGATTTGAAGCTAAACCTTCTACATCGCATTGATTTGAAGCTAAACCTTCTACATCGCATGGACTTGAAGCTAACTCGTTTGTTTCGCATGCAGCTGAAGCTATATCACCTATATCCCAAGTGTTTGCAGCTCAATCATATGTTTCGCATGGATTTGATGCTAAACCTTCTAAATTGCATGAATTTTAAGCTAAATCATGTGTTCCGCATGGATTTGAAACTAACTCGTTTGTTACGCATGCAGTTGAAGCCATATCACATATATCGCAAGTAACTGAAGCTAAATCATTGGTTTCGCATGGATTTGAAGATAAACCTTCGACATCGCATTGATTTGCTGTTAAATCATGTGATTTTCATTTATTAGAAGCTAACTCGTCTGTTTCGCATGCAGCAGAATCTATATCACCTATATCCCAAGTGTTTGTAGCTCAATCATTTGTTTCGCATGGATTTGAAGCTAAACCTTCTTCATCGCATTGATTTGAAACTAAATCATGTGTTTCGCATGGATTTGTAGCTCATTCGTTTGTTTCGCCTGGATTTCATGCTATATCGCCTATGTCGCAAGTAGCTGAAGCAAAATCATTTGTTTCGCATGGATTAGAAGCTAAACCTTCTAAATCGCATGAATTTTAAGCTAAATCATTTGTTCCGCATGGATTTGAAGCTAACGCGTTTGTTTCGTCTGCACTTGAAGCAATATCACATATATCGCTAGTATCTGAAGCTAAATCATTTGTTTCGCATGAATTTGAAGCTAAACTTTCAACGTCGCATTGGTTTGCAGCTAAATCAAGTGATTCGCATGGATTTGCAGCTAACTCGTTCGGTTCGCCTGCATTTGATGCTTTATCACTTGTATCGCTAGTATCTGAAGCTACATCATTTGTGTCGCATTGATTTGAAGCTAAACCTTCTACATCGCGTTGATTTGAAGCCAACTCATGTGTGTCGCATGGTCTTGAAGCTAGCTCGTATGTTTCGTCTGCATTTGAACCGATATCACTTATATCGCAAGTATTTGAAGATAAATAATTTGTTTCGCATGGCTTTGAAGCTAACTCGTTTGTTTCGTCTGCATTTGAAGCTATATCACTTATATCCCAAGTGTTTGAAGCTAAATCAATTGTTTCGCATGGATTTGAAGCTAAACCTTCTACATCGCATGGACTTGAAGCTAACTCGTTTGTTTCGCATGCAGCTGAAGCTATATCACCTATATCCCAAGTGTTTGCAGCTCAATCATATGTTTCGCATGGATTTGATGCTAAACCTTCTAAATTGCATGAATTTTAAGCTAAATCATGTGTTCCGCATGGATTTGAAACTAACTCGTTTGTTACGCATGCAGTTGAAGCCATATCACATATATCGCAAGTAACTGAAGCTAAATCATTGGTTTCGCATGGATTTGAAGATAAACCTTCGACATCGCATTGATTTGCTGTTAAATCATGTGATTTTCATTTATTAGAAGCTAACTCGTCTGTTTCGCATGCAGCAGAATCTATATCACCTATATCCCAAGTGTTTGTAGCTCAATCATTTGTTTCGCATGGATTTGAAGCTAAACCTTCTTCATCGCATTGATTTGAAACTAAATCATGTGTTTCGCATGGATTTGTAGCTCATTCGTTTGTTTCGCCTGGATTTCATGCTATATCGCCTATGTCGCAAGTAGCTGAAGCAAAATCATTTGTTTCGCATGGATTAGAAGCTAAACCTTCTAAATCGCATGAATTTTAAGCTAAATCATTTGTTCCGCATGGGTTTGAAGCTAACGCGTTTGTTTCGGCTGCACTTGATGCAATATCAAATATATCGCTATTATCTGAAGCTAAATCATTTGTTTCGCATGGATTTGAAGCTAAACCTTCAACATCGCATTGATTTGAAGCTAAATCATTTGTTTCGCACGGATTTGGAGCTAACTCGTTTGTTTCGTCTGCATTTGAAGCTATATCACTTATATCCCAAGTGTTTGAAGATAAATCAATTGTTTCGGATGGATTTGAAGCTAAACCTTCTACATCGCATGGACTTGAAGCTAACTCGTTTGTTTCGCATGCAGCTGAAGCTATATCACCTATATCCCAAGTGTTTGCAGCTAAATCATTTGTTTCGCATGGTGTTGAAGCTAGCTCCTTTGTTTCGTCTGCATTTGAACCGATATCACTTATATCGCAAGTATTTGAAGATAAATAATTTGTTTCGCATGGCTTTGAAGCTAACTCGTTTGTTTCGTCTGCATTTGAAGCTATATCACTTATATCGCAACTATCTGAAGCTAAATCATTTGTTTCGTATGGATTTGAAGCTATCTCGTTTGTTTCGTCTGCAATTGAAGCTATATAACTTATACCGCAAGTATTTGAAGGAAAATCATGTGCTTTGCATGGAATTGAAGCTAACTCGTATGTTTTCCCTGCATTTGAAGCTACACCACTTATATCGCAAGTTTCTTATGCTAAATCATTTGTTTCGCTTGAATTTGAAGCTAAACCTTCTACACCGCATTGATTTGCAGCTAAGTCATGTGTTGCGCTTGGATTTGAAGCTAACTCGTTTGATTCGTCAGCGCTTGAAGTTATATCACTTATATCGCAAGTATCTGAAGCTAAATCATTTGCGTCCCATGGATTTGAAGCTAAACCTTCTACATCGCATTGATTTGAAGCTTAATCATGAGTTTCGCTTGAATTTGAATCTAAACCGTCTGCATCGCATTGATTTGCAGCTAAGTCATGTGTTTTGCATGGATTTGTTGCTAACTCGTTTGTTTCCCCTGCATTTGAAGCTATATCAGTTATATCGCAAGTATCTGAAGCTAAATCATTTGTATCGCATGGATTTGAAGCTAACTTGTTTGTTTCGTCTTCAATTCAAGCTATATCACTTATACCGCAAGTATTTGAAGGAAAATCATGTGTTTTGCATGGATTTGATGCTAACTCATTTGTTTCCCCTGCATTTGAAGCTATATCAGTTATATCGCAAGTATCTGAAGCTAAATCATTTGTTTCGCATAGATTTGAAGCTAACTCGTTTGTTTCGTCTGCAATTCCAGCTATAGCACTTATACCGCAAGTATTTGAAGGAAAATCATGTCTTTTGCATGGATTTGAAGCTAACTCGTATGTTTTCCCTGCATTTGAAGCTACATCACTTGTATCGCAAGTATCTAAAGCTAAATCATTTGTGTCGCATGGATTTGAAGGTAAACCTTCTATATCGGATTGATTTGAAGCTAAACCATGTGTTTCGCTTGGATATGAAGCTAACTCGTTTGTTTAGTCTGCATTTGAAGCTAATCACTTATATCGCAAGAATCTGAAGCTAAATCATTTGTGTCGCATTGATTTGGAGCTAAACCTTCTACATCGCATTGATTTGATGCTGAATCATGTGTTTCGCATGGATTTGAAGCTAACTCGTTTGATGGTAATGCAGTTGAATCTAGGTAACGTATATCACAAGTATCTGAATCTAAACCATTTGTTTGGCATGGATTTGAAACTAATCCATGTGTTTCGCATGAATTTTAAGCTAAATCATGTGTTCCGAATGGATTTAAAGCTAACTCTTTTGTTTCGTCTGCACTTGAAACAATATCACATATATCGCTAGTATCTGAAGCTACATCATTTGTGTCGCATTGATTTGAAGCTAAACCTTCTACATCGCATTGATTTGAAGCTAAACCTTCTACATCGCGTTGATTTGAAGCCAAATCATGTGTGTCGCATGGTGTTGAAGCTAGCTCCTTTGTTTCGTCTGCATTTGAACCGATATCACTTATATCGCAAGTATTTGAAGATAAATAATTTGTTTCGCATGGCTTTGAAGCTAACTCGTTTGTTTCGTCTGCATTTGAAGCTATATCACTTATATCCCAAGTGTTTGAAGCTAAATCAATTGTTTCGCATGGATTTGAAGCTAAACCTTCTACATCGCATGAATTTTAAGCTAAATCATGTGTTCCGCATGGATTTGAAACTAACTCGTTTGCTTCGCATGCAGTTGAAGCCATATCACATATATCGCAAGTAACTGAAGCTAAATCATTGGTTTCGCATTGATTTGAAGATAAACCTTCGACATCGCATTGATTTGCTGTTAAATCATGTGATTTTCATGGATTAGAAGCTAACTCGTCTGTTTCGCATGCAGCAGAATCTATATCACCTATATCCCAAGTGTTTGAAGCTCAATCATTTGTTTCGCATGGATTTGAAGCTAACTCGTTTGATGGTAATGCAGTTGAATCTAAGTAACGTATATCACAAGTATCTGAATCTAAACCATTTGTTTGGAATGGATTTGAAACTAATCCATGTGTTTCGCATGAATTTTAAGCTAAATCATGTGTTCCGCATGGATTTAAAGCTAACTCTTATGTTTCGTCTGCTCTTGAAGCAATATCACATATATCGCTAGTATCTGAAGCTAAATCATTTGTTTCGCATGAATTTGAAGCTAAACTTTCAACGTCGCATTGGTTTGCAGCTAAATCAAGTGATTCGCATGGATTTGCAGCTAACTCGTTCGGTTCGCCTGCATTTGATGCTTTATCACTTGTATCGCTAGTATCTGAAGCTACATCATTTGTGTCGTATTGATTTGAAGCTAAACCTTCTACATCGCGTTGATTTGAAGCCAACTCATGTGTGTCGCATGGTCTTGAAGCTAGCTCGTTTGTTTCGTCTGCATTTGAACCGATATCACTTATATCGCAAGTATTTGAAGATAAATAATTTGTTTCGCATGGCTTTGAAGCTAACTCGTTTGTTTCGTCTGCATTTGAAGCTATATCACTTATATCCCAAGTGTTTGAAGCTAAATCAATTGTTTCGCATGGATTTGAAGCTAAACCTTCTACATCGCATGGACTTGAAGCTAACTCGTTTGTTTCGCATGCAGCTGAAGCTATATCACCTATATCCCAAGTGTTTGCAGCTCAATCATATGTTTCGCATGGATTTGATGCTAAACCTTCTAAATTGCATGAATTTTAAGCTAAATCATGTGTTCCGCATGGATTTGAAACTAACTCGTTTGTTACGCATGCAGTTGAAGCCATATCACATATATCGCAAGTAACTGAAGCTAAATCATTGGTTTCGCATGGATTTGAAGATAAACCTTCGACATCGCATTGATTTGCTGTTAAATCATGTGATTTTCATTTATTAGAAGCTAACTCGTCTGTTTCGCATGCAGCAGAATCTATATCACCTATATCCCAAGTGTTTGTAGCTCAATCATTTGTTTCGCATGGATTTGAAGCTAAACCTTCTTCATCGCATTGATTTGAAACTAAATCATGTGTTTCGCATGGATTTGTAGCTCATTCGTTTGTTTCGCCTGGATTTCATGCTATATCGCCTATGTCGCAAGTAGCTGAAGCAAAATCATTTGTTTCGCATGGATTAGAAGCTAAACCTTCTAAATCGCATGAATTTTAAGCTAAATCATTTGTTCCGCATGGATTTGAAGCTAACGCGTTTGTTTCGGCTGCACTTGAAGCAATATCAAATATATCGCTATTATCTGAAGCTAAATCATTTGTTTCGCATGGATTTGGAGCTAACTCGATTGTTTCGCATGCAGCTGAAGCTATATCACCTATATCCCGAGTGTTTGCAGCTCAATCATTTGTTTCGCATGGATTTGAAGCTAAACCTTCTAAATCGCATGAATTTTAAGCTAAATCATGTGTTCCGCATGGATTTGAGGATAACACGTTTGTTTCGACTGCAGTTGAAGCCATATCACATATATCGCAAGTAACTGAAGCTAAATCATTGGTTTCGCATGGATTTGAAGATAAAGCTTCGACATCGCATTGATTTTCTGTTAAATCATGTGTTTTTCATGGATTTGAAGCTAACTCGTCTGTTACGCATGCAGCTGAAGCTATATCACCTATATCCCGAGTGTTTGCAGCTCAATCATTTGTTTCGCATGGATTTGAAGCTAAACCTTCTAAATCGCATGAATTTTAAGCTAAATCATGTGTTCCTCATGGATTTAAGGCTAGCACGTTTGTTTCGTCTGCACTTGAAGCAATATCACATATATCGCTAGTATCTGAAGCTAAATCATGTGTTTCGCATGGCTTTGAAGCTAACTCGTTTGTTTCGTCTGCATTTGAAGCTATATCACTTATATCCCAAGTGTTTGAAGATAAATCAATTGTTTCGGATGGATTTGAAGCTAAACCTTCTACATCGCATGGACTTGAAGCTAACTCGTTTGTTTCGCATGCAGCTGAAGCTATATCACCTATATCCCAAGTGTTTGCAGCTAAATCATTTGTTTCGCATGGATTTGGAGCTATCTCGTTTGTTTCGTCTGCATTTGAAGCTATATCACTTATATCCCAAGTGTTTGAAGCTAAATCATTTGTTTCGCATGGATTTGAAGCTAAACCTTCTAAATCGCATGAATTTTAAACTAAATCATGTGTTCCTCATGGATTTAAGGCTAGCACTTTTGTTTCGTCTGCACTTGAAGCAATATCACATATATCGCTAGTATCTGAAGCTAAATCATTTGTTTCGCATGGATTTGAAGCTAAACCTTCTACATCGCATTGATTTGCAGCTAAATCATATGTTTCGCACGGATTTCAAGCTAACTCGTTTGTTTCGCATGTAGTTGAAGACATATCACATATATCGCAAGTAACTGAAGCTAAATCATTGGTTTCGCATGGATTTGAAGATAAAGCTTCGACATCGCATTGATTTTCTGTTAAATCATGTGTTTTTCATGGATTTGAAGCTAACTCGTCTGTTACGCATGCAGCTGAAGCTATATCACCTATATCCCGAGTGTTTGCAGCTCAATCATTTGTTTCGCATGGATTTGAAGCTAAACCTTCTAAACGCATGAAATTTTAAGCTAAATCATGTGTTCCTCATGGATTTAAAGCTAGCACTTTTGTTTCGTCTGCACTTGAAGCAATATCACATATATCGCTGGTATCTGAAGCTAAATCATTTGTTTCGCATGGATTTGAAGCTAAACCTTCTACATCGCATTGATTTGCAGCTAAATCATATGTTTCGCACGGATTTCAAGCTAACTCGTTTGTTTCGCATGTAGTTGAAGACATATCACATATATCGCAAGTAACTGAAGCTAAATCATTGGTTTCGCATTGATTTGAAGATAAACCTTCGACATCGCATTGATTTGCTGTTAAATCATGTGATTTTCATGGATTAGAAGCTAACTCGTCTGTTTCGCAAGCAGCAGAATCTATATCACCTATATCCCAAGTGTTTGAAGCTCAATCATTTGTTTCGCATGGATTTGAAGCTAACTCGTTTGATGGTAATGTAGTTGAATCTAAGTAACGTATATCACAAGTATCTGAATCTAAACCATTTGTTTGGAATGGATTTGAAACTAATCCATGTGTTTCGCATGAATTTTCAGCTAAATCATGTGTTCCGCATGGATTTAAAGCTAACTCTTTTGTTTCGTCTGCACTTGAAGCAATATCACATATCTCGCTGGTATCTGAAGCTAAATCATTTGTTCCGCATGAATTTGAAGCTAAACTTTCAACGTCGCATTGGTTTGCAGCTAAATCAAGTGTTTCGCATGGATTTGCAGCTAACTCGTTCGTTTCGCCTGCATTTGATGCTTTATCACTTGTATCGCTAGTATCTGAAGCTACATCATTTGTATCGCTAGTATCTGAAGCTACATCATTTGTGTCGCATTGATTTGAAGCTAAACCTTCTACATCGCGTTGATTTGAAGCCAAATCATGTGTGTCGCATGGTCTTGAAGCTAGCTCGTTTGTTTCGTCTGCATTTGAACCGATATCACTTATATCGCAAGTATTTGAAGATAAATAATTTGATTCGCATGGCTTTGAAGCTAACTCGTTTGTTTCGTCTGCATTTGAAGCTATATCACTTATATCCCAAGTGTTTGAAGCTAAATCAATTGTTTCGCATGGATTTGAAGCTAAACCTTCTACATCGCATGGACTTGAAGCTAACTCGTTTGTTTCGCATGCAGCTGAAGCTATATCACCTATATCCCAAGTGTTTGCAGCTCAATCATATGTTTCGCATGGATTTGATGCTAAACCTTCTAAATTGCATGAATTTTAAGCTAAATCATGTGTTCCGCATGGATTTGAAACTAACTCGTTTGTTACGCATGCAGTTGAAGCCATATCACATATATCGCAAGTAACTGAAGCTAAATCATTGGTTTCGCATGGATTTGAAGATAAATCCATCCTTCGACATCGCATTGATTTGCTGTTAAATCATGTGATTTTCATTTATTAGAAGCTAACTCGTCTGTTTCGCATGCAGCAGAATCTATATCACCTATATCCCAAGTGTTTGAAGCTCAAACATTTGTTTCGCATGGATTTGAAGCTAAACCTTCTTCGTCGCATTGATTTGAAACTAAATCATGTGTTTCGCATGGATTTGAAGCTCATTCGTTTGTTTCGCCTGGATTTCATGCTATATCGCCTATGTCGCAAGTAGCTGAAGTAAAATCATTTGTTTCGCATGGATTAGAAGCTAAACCTTCTAAATCGCATGAATTTTAAGCTAAATCATTTGTTCCGCATGGATTTGAAACTAACGCGTTTGTTTCGTCTGCACTTGAAGCAATATCAAATATATCGCTATTATCTGAAGCTAAATCATTTGTTTCGCATGGATTTGAAGCTAAACCTTCTAAATCGCATGAATTTTAAGCTAAATCATGTGTTCCGCATGGATTTGAGGATAACACGTTTGTTTCGTCTGCAGTTGAAGCCATATCACATATATCGCAAGTAACTGAAGCTAAATCATTGGTTTCGCATGGATTTGAAGATAAAGCTTCGACATCGCATTGATTTTCTGTTAAATCATGTGTTTCGCATGCATTTGAAGCTTAACCTTCTGTTCCGCATTGATTTGAAGCTAAATCAAGTGTTTCGCATGCATTTGAAGCTAAACCTTCTATTCCGCATTGATTTGAAGCTAAATCAAGTGTTTCGCATGCATTTGAAGCTAAACCTTCTACTCCGCATTCATTTGAAGCTAAATCATGTCTTTCGCATGCATTTGAAGCTAAACCTTCTACTCCGCAATGATATGAAGCTAAGTCATGTCTTTCGCATGGATTTGATGCGATCTCGTTTGTTTCGCATGCAGTTGAAGCTAAATCATTTATATCTCAAGTATTTGAAGATAACTCATGTGTTTCGCATGCATTTGAAGCTAAACCTTCTACTCCGCATTGATTTGAAGCTAAATCATGTGTTTCGCATGCATTTGAAGCTAAACCTTCCACCCCGCATTGATTTGAAGCTAAATCAAGTGTTTCGCATGCATTTGAAGCTAAACCTTAAACTCCGCATTGATTTGAAGCTAAATCATGTGTTTCGCATGCATTTGAAGCTAAACATTCTACTCCGCATTGATTTGAAGCCAAGTCAAGTGTTTCGCATGGATTTGATGCGATCTCGTTTGTTTCGCATGCAGTTGAAGCTAAGTCATTTATATCTCAAGTATTTGACGCTAACTCATGTGTTTCGCAAGCATTTGAAGTTAAACCTTCTACTCCGCGTTGATTTGAAGCTAAATCATTTGTTTCGCATGCATTCGAAGCTAAACCTTACACTCCGCATTGACTTGAAGCAAAATCATTTGTTACGCATGCATTTGAAGCTAAACCTTCTATTCGGCATTGATTTGAAGCAAAATCATGTGTTTCGCATGCATTTGTAGCTAAACCTTCCACAACGCATTGATTTCAAGCTAAGTCATGTGTTTCGCATGGATTTGAAGCAAAACCTTCTACTTCGCATTGATTTGAAGCAAAATCATTTGTTACGCATGCATTTGAAGCTAAACCTTCTTTTCGGCATTGATTTGAAGCTAAATCATGTGTTTCGCATTCATTTGAAGCGAAACCTTCTACTCCACATTGATTTCAAGCTAAGTCATGTCTTTCGCATGGATTTGATGCGATCTCGTTTGTTTCGCATGCAGTTGAAGCTAAATCATTTATATCTCAAGTATTTGAAGATAACTCATGTGTTTCGCATGCATTTGAAG
>NW_027478001.1:0-40527 GCF_051020955.1 Megalopta genalis
ATGATTTAGCTTCAAATCAATGCGGAGTAGAAGGTTTAGCTTCAAATTGCACGCGAAACACTTGATTTAGCTTCAAATCAAAGCGGAGTAGAAGGTTTAGCTTCAAATGCATGCGAAACACATGATTTAGCTTCAAATCAATGCGGAACAGAAGGTTTAGCTTCAAATGCATGCGAAACACATGATTTAGCTTCATATCAATGAGGAGTAGAAGGTTTAGCTTCAAATGCATGCGAAACACATGAGTTAGCTTCAAATCAATGCGCAATAGAAGGTTTAGCTACAAATGCATGCGAAACACAAGATTTAGCTTCAAATCAATGCCGAATAGAAGGGTTAGCTTCAAATGCATGCGTAACAAATGATTATGCTTCAAATCAATGCGGAGTGTAAGGTTTAGCTTCGAATGGATGCGAAACACATGATTTAGCTTCAAATCAATGCGGGGTGGAAGGTTTAGCCTCAAATGCATGCAAAACACATGATTTAGCTTCATATCAATGAGGAGTAGAAGGTTAGCTTCAAATGCATACGAAACACATGAGTTAACTTCCAATCAATGCGAAGTAGAAGGTTTTGCTTTAAATCCATGCGAAACACATGACTTAGCTTGAAATCAATGTGGAGTAGAGGTTTAGCTTCAAATGCATGCGAAACACATGATTTAGTTTCAAATCAATGCCGAATAGAAGGTTTAACTTCAAAAGCATGCGTAACAAATGATTTTGCTTCAAATCAATGCGGAGTGTAAGGTTTAGCTTCGAATGCATGCGAAACACATGATTTAGCTTCAAATCAATGCGGAGTGGAAGGTTTAGCTTCAAATGCATGCGAAACACATGATTTAGCTTCAAATCAATGCGGAGTAGAAGGTTTAGCTTCAAATGCATGCGAAACACATGATTTAGCTTCATATCATAGAGGAGTAGAAGGTTTAGCTTCAAATGCATGCGAAATACATGATTTAGCTTCAAATCAATGCGGAACAGAAGGTTTAGCTTCAAATGCATGCGAAACACATGATTTAGCTTCATATCAATGAGGAGTAGAAGGTTTAGCTTCAAATGCATGCGAAACACATGAGTTAGCTTCAAATCAATGCGCAATAGAAGGTTTAGCTACAAATGCATGCGAAACACATGATTTAGCTTCAAATCAATGCCGAATAGAAGGTTTAGCTTCAAATGCATGCGTAACAAATGATTATGCTTCAAATCAATGCGGAGTGTAAGGTTTAGCTTCGAATGGATGCGAAACACATGATTTAGCTTCAAATCAATGCGGGGTGGAAGGTTTAGCCTCAAATGCATGCGAAACACATGATTTAGCTTCATATCAATGAGGAGTAGAAGGTTTAGCTTCAAATGCATACGAAACACATGAGTTAGCTTCCAATCAATGCGAAGTAGAAGGTTTTGCTTTAAATCCATGCGAAACACATGACTTAGCTTGAAATCAATGTGGAGTAGAAGGTTTAGCTTCAAATGCATGCAAAACACATGAGTTAGTTTTAAATCAATGCCGAATAGAAGGTTTAACTTCAAATCCGTGCGTAACAAATGATTTTGCTTCAAATCAATGCGAAGTAGAAGGTTTTGCTTCAAATCCATGCGAAACACATGACTTAGCTTGAAATCAATGTGGAGTGGAAGGTTTAGTTACAAATGCATGCGAAACACATGATTTTGCTTCAAATCAATGCCGAATAGAAGGTTTAGCTTCAAATGCATGCGTAACACTTGATTTAGCTTCAAATCAATGCGGAGTAGAAGGTTTAGCTTCAAATGCATGCGAAACACATGATTTAGCTTCAAATCAATTCCGAATAGAAGGTTTAGCTTCAAATGCATGCGTAACAAATGATTATGCTTCAAATCAATGCGGAGTGTAAGGTTTAGCTTCGAATGCATGCGAAACACATGATTTAGCTTCAAATCAATGCGGGGTGGAAGGTTTAGCCTCAAATGCATGCGAAACACATGATTTAGAATCATATCAATGAGGAGTAGAAGGTTTAGCTTCAAATGCATACGAAACACATGGGTTAGCTTCCAATCAATGCGAAGTAGAAGGTTTCGCTTTAAATCCATGCGAAACACATGACTTAGATTGAAATTAATTTGGAGTAGAAGGTTTAGCTTCAAATGAATGCGAAACACATGATTTAGTTTCAAATCAATGCCGAATAGAAGGTTTAACTTCAAATGCATGCGAAACACATGATTTAGCTTCAAATCAATGCCGAATAGAAGGTTTAGCTTCAAATGCATGCGTAACAAATGATTATGCTTCAAATCAATGCGGAGTGTAAGGTTTAGCTTCGAATGCATGCGAAACACATGATTTAGCTTCAAATCAATGCGGGGTGGAAGGTTTAGCTACAAAATGTATGAGAAACACATGATTTTGCTTCAAATCAATGCCGAATAGAAGGTTTAGCTTCAAATGTATGCGAAACACATGATTTAGCTTCAAATCAATGCGGAGTGGAAGGTTTAGCTTCAAATGCATGCGAAACACATGATTTAGCTTCAAATCAACGCGGAGTAGAAGGTTTAACATCAAATGCATGCGAAACACATGAGTTAGCGTCAAATACTTGAGATATAAATGATTTAGCTTCAACTGCATGCGAAACAAACGAGATCGCATCAAATCCATGCGAAACACTTGACTTGGCTTCAAATCAATGCGGAGTAGAACGATTAGCTTCAAATGCATGCGAAACACATGATTTAGCTTCAAATCAATACGGAGTAGGAGGTTTAGCTTCAAATGCATGCGAAACACTTGATTTAGCTTCAAATCAATGCGGAGTAGAAGGTTTAGCTTCAAATGCATGCGAAACATATGATTTAGCTTCAAATCAATGCGGAACAGAAGGTTTAGCTTCAAATGCATGCAAAACACATGATTTAGCTTCATATCAATGAGTAGTAGAAGGTTTAGCTTCAAATGCATGCGAAACACATGAGTTAGCTTCAAATCAATGCGGAGTAGAAGGTTTTGCTTTAAATCCATGCGAAACACATGACTTAGCTTGAAATCAATGTGGAGTAGAAGGTTTAGCTTCAAATGCATGCGAAACACATGATTTAGTTTCAAATCAATGCCGAATAGAAGGTTTAACTTCAAATGCATGCGTAGCAAATGATTTTGCTTCAAATCAATGCGAAGTAGAAGGTTTTGCTTCAAATCCATGCGAAACACATGACTTAGCTTGAAATCAATGCGGTGTGGAAGGTTAGAGCTACAAATGCATGCGAAACACATGATTTTGCTTCAAATCAATGCCGAATAGAAGGTTTAGCTTCAAATGTATGCGAAACACATGATTTAGCTTCAAATCAATGCGGAGTGGAAGGATTAGCTTCAAATGCATGCGAAACACATGATTTAGCTTCAAATCAACGCGGAGTAGAAGGTTTAACATCAAATGCATGCGAAACACATGATTTAGCTTCAAATCAATGCGGAGTAGGAGGTTTAGCTTCAAATGCATGCGAAACACTTGATTTAGCTTCAAATCAATGCGGAGTGGAAGGTTTAGCTTCAAATGCATGCGAAACACATGATTTAGCTTCAAATCAACGCGGAGTAGAAGGTTTAACATCAAATGCATGCGAAACACATGAGTTAGCGTCAAATACTTGAGATATAAATGATTTAGCTTCAACTGCATGCGAAACAAACGAGATCGCATCAAATCCATGCCAAACACTTGACTTGGCTTCAAATCAATGCGGAGTAGAATGTTTAGCTTCAAATGCATGCGAAACACATGATTTAGCTTCAAATCCATGCGGAGTAGAAGGTTTAGCTTCAAATGCATGCGAAACACTTGATCTAGCTTCAAATCAATGCGGAACAGAATGTTTAGCTTCAAATGCATGCGAAACACATGATTTAGCTTCGTATCAATGCGGAGTAGAAGGTTTAGCTTCGAATGCATGCGAAACACATGATTTAGCTTCAAATCAATGCGGAGTGGAAGGTTTAGCTTCAAATGCATGCGAAACACATGATTTAGCTTCAAATCAATGCGGAGTAGAAGGTTTAGCTTCAAATTGCATGCGAAACACTTGATTTAGCTTCAAATCAAAGCGGAGTAGAAGGTTTAGCTTCAAATGCATGCGAAACACATGATTTAGCTTCAAATCAATGCGGAACAGAAGGTTTAGCTTCAAATGCATGCGAAACACATGATTTAGCTTCATATCAATGAGGAGTAGAAGGTTTAGCTTCAAATGCATGCGAAACACATGAGTTAGCTTCAAATCAATGCGCAATAGAAGGTTTAGCTACAAATGCATGCGAAACACAAGATTTAGCTTCAAATCAATGCCGAATAGAAGGTTTAGCTTCAAATGCATGCGTAACAAATGATTATGCTTCAAATCAATGCGGAGTGTAAGGTTTAGCTTCGAATGGATGCGAAACACATGATTTAGCTTCAAATCAATGCGGGGTGGAAGGTTTAGCCTCAAATGCATGCAAAACACATGATTTAGCTTCATATCAATGAGGAGTAGAAGGTTTAGCTTCAAATGCATACGAAACACATGAGTTAACTTCCAATCAATGCGAGTAGAAGGTTTTGCTTTAAATCCATGCGAAACACATGACTTAGCTTGAAATCAATGTGGAATAGAAGGTTTAGCTTCAAATGCATGCGAAACACATGATTTAGTTTCAAATCAATGCCGAATAGAAGGTTTAACTTCAAAAGCATGCGTAACAAATGATTTTGCTTCAAATCAATGCGGAGTGTAAGGTTTAGCTTCGAATGCATGCGAAACACATGATTTAGCTTCAAATCAATGCGGAGTGGAAGGTTTAGCTTCAAATGCATGCGAAACACATGATTTAGCTTCAAATCAATGCGGAGTAGAAGGTTTAGCTCAAATGCATGCGAAACACATGATTTAGCTTCATATCATAGAGGAGTAGAAGGTTTAGCTTCAAATGCATGCGAAATACATGATTTAGCTTCAAATCAATGCGGAACAGAAGGTTTAGCTTCAAATGCATGCGAAACACATGATTTAGCTTCATATCAATGAGGAGTAGAAGGTTTAGCTTCAAATGCATGCGAAACACATGAGTTAGCTTCAAATCAATGCGCAATAGAAGGTTTAGCTACAAATGCATGCGAAACACATGATTTAGCTTCAAATCAATGCCGAATAGAAGGTTTAGCTTCAAATGCATGCGTAACAAATGATTATGCTTCAATCAATGCGGAGTGTAAGGTTTAGCTTCGAATGGATGCGAAACACATGATTTAGCTTCAAATCAATGCGGGGTGGAAGGTTTAGCCTCAAATGCATGCGAAACACATGATTTAGCTTCATATCAATGAGGAGTAGAAGGTTTAGCTTCAAATGCATACGAAACACATGAGTTAGCTTCCAATCAATGCGAAGTAGAAGGTTTTGCTTTAAATCCATGCGAAACACATGACTTAGCTTGAAATCAATGTGGAGTAGAAGGTTAGCTTCAAATGCATGCAAAACACATGAGTTAGTTTTAAATCAATGCCGAATAGAAGGTTTAACTTCAAATCCGTGCGTAACAAATGATTTTGCTTCAAATCAATGCGAAGTAGAAGGTTTTGCTTCAAATCCATGCGAAACACATGACTTAGCTTGAAATCAATGTGGAGTGGAAGGTTTAGTTACAAATGCATGCGAAACACATGATTTTGCTTCAAATCAATGCCGAATAGAAGGTTTAGCTTCAAATGCATGCGTAACACTTGATTTAGCTTCAAATCAATGCGGAGTAGAAGGTTTAGCTTCAAATGCATGCGAAACACATGATTTAGCTTCAAATCAATTCCGAATAGAAGGTTTAGCTTCAAATGCATGCGTAACAAATGATTATGCTTCAAATCAATGCGGAGTGTAAGGTTTAGCTTCGAATGCATGCGAAACACATGATTTAGCTTCAAATCAATGCGGGGTGGAAGGTTTAGCCTCAAATGCATGCGAAACACATGATTTAGAATCATATCAATGAGGAGTAGAAGGTTTAGCTTCAAATGCATACGAAACACATGGGTTAGCTTCCAATCAATGCGAAGTAGAAGGTTTCGCTTTAAATCATGCGAAACACATGACTTAGATTGAAATTAATTTGGAGTAGAAGGTTTAGCTTCAAATGAATGCGAAACACATGATTTAGTTTCAAATCAATGCCGAATAGAAGGTTTAACTTCAAATGCATGCGAAACACATGATTTAGCTTCAAATCAATGCCGAATAGAAGGTTTAGCTTCAAATGCATGCGTAACAAATGATTATGCTTCAAATCAATGCGGAGTGTAAGGTTTAGCTTCGAATGCATGCGAAACACATGATTTAGCTTCAAATCAATGCGGGGTGGAAGGTTTAGCCTCAAATGCATGCGAAACACATGATTTAGAATCATATCAATGAGGAGTAGAAGGTTTAGCTTCAAATGCATACGAAACACATGGGTTAGCTTCCAATCAATGCGAAGTAGAAGGTTTCGCTTTAAATCCATGCGAAACACATGACTTAGATTGAAATTAATGTGGAGTAGAAGGTTTAGCTTCAAATGAATGCGAAACACATGATTTAGTTTCAAATCAATGCCGAATAGAAGGTTTAACTTCAAATGCATGCGAAACACATGATTTAGTTTCAAATCAATGCCGAATAGAAGGTTTAACTTCAAATGCATGCGTAACAAATGATTTTGCTTCAAATCAATGTGAAGTAGAAGGTTTTGCTTCAAATCCATGCGAAACACATGACTTAGCTTGAAATCAATGCGGAGTGAAGGTTTAGCTACAAATGTATGAGAAACACATGATTTTGCTTCAAATCAATGCCGAATAGAAGGTTTAGCTTCAAATGTATGCGAAACACATGATTTAGCTTCAAATCAATGCGGAGTGGAAGGTTTAGCTTCAAATGCATGCGAAACACATGATTTAGCTTCAAATCAACGCGGAGTAGAAGGTTTAACATCAAATGCATGCGAAACACATGAGTTAGCGTCAAATACTTGAGATATAAATGATTTAGCTTCAACTGCATGCGAAACAAACGAGATCGCATCAAATCCATGCGAAACACTTGACTTGGCTCAAATCAATGCGGAGTAGAACGATTAGCTTCAAATGCATGCGAAACACATGATTTAGCTTCAAATCAATACGGAGTAGGAGGTTTAGCTTCAAATGCATGCGAAACACTTGATTTAGCTTCAAATCAATGCGGAGTAGAAGGTTTAGCTTCAAATGCATGCGAAACATATGATTTAGCTTCAAATCAATGCGGAACAGAAGGTTTAGCTTCAAATGCATGCAAAACACATGATTTAGCTTCATATCAATGAGTAGTAGAAGGTTTAGCTTCAAATGCATGCGAAACACATGAGTTAGCTTCAAATCAATGCGGAATAGAAGGTTTAGCTTCAAATGCATGCGAAACACATGATTTAGCTTCAAATCAATGCGGAGTAGAAGGTTTAGCTTCAAATGCATGCGAAACACATGACTTAGCTTGAAATCAATGTGGAGTGGAAGGTTTAGCTACAAATGCATGCGAAACACATGATTTTGCATCAAATCAATGCCGAATAGAAGGTTTAGCTTCAAAAGCATGCGTAACAAATGATTTTGCTTCAAATCAATGCGGAGTGTAAGGTTTAGCTTCGAATGCATGCGAAACACATGATTTAGCTTCAAATCAATGCGGAGTGGAAGGTTTAGCTTCAAATGCATGCGAAACACATGATTTAGCTTCAAATCATTGCGGAGTAGAAGGTTTAGCTTCAAATGCATGCGAAACACATGATTTAGCTTCATATCATAGAGGAGTAGAAGGTTTAGCTTCAAATGCATGCGAAATACATGATTTAGCTTCAAATCAATGCGGAACAGAAGGTTTAGCTTCAAATGCATGCGAAATACATGATTTAGCTTCATATCAATGAGGAGTAGAAGGTTTAGCTTCAAATGCATGCGAAACACATGAGTTAGCTTCAAATCAATGCGCAATAGAAGGTTTAGCTACAAATGCATGCGAAACACATTGATTTAGCTTCAAATCAATGCCGAATAGAAGGTTTAGCTTCAAATGCATGCGTAACAAATGATTATGCTTCAAATCAATGCGGAGTGTAAGGTTTAGCTTCGAATGGATGCGAAACACATGATTTAGCTTCAAATCAATGCGGGGTGGAAGGTTTAGCCTCTAATGCATGCGAAACACATGAGTTAGCTTCCAATCAATGCGAAGTAGAAGGTTTTGCTTTAAATCCATGCGAAACACATGACTTAGCTTGAAATCAATGTGGAGTAGAAGGTTTAGCTTCAAATGCATGCGAAACACATGATTTAGTTTCAAATCAATGCCGAATAGAAGGTTTAACTTCAAATGCATGCGTAACAAATGATTTTGCTTCAAATTAATGCGAAGTAGAAGGTTTTGCTTCAAATCCATGCGAAACACATGACTTAGCTTGAAATCAATGCGGTGTGGAAGGTTTAGCTACAAATGCATGCGAAACACATGATTTTGCTTCAAATCAATGCCGAATAGAAGGTTTAGCTTCAAATGTATGCGAAACACATGATTTAGCTTCAAATCAATGCGGAGTGGAAGGATTAGCTTCAAATGCATGCGAAACACATGATTTAGCTACAAATCAACGCGGAGTAGAAGGTTTAACATCAAATGCATGCGAAACACATGAGTTAGCGTCAAATACTTGAGATATATATGATTTAGCTTCAACTGCATGCGAAACAAACGAGATCGCATCAAATCCATGCGAAACACTTGACTTGGCTTCAAATCAATGCGGAGTAGAACGATTAGCTTCAAATGCATGCGAAACACATGATTTAGCTTCAAATCAATGCGGAGTAGAAGGTTTAGCTTCAAATGCATGCGAAACACTTGATTTAGCTTCAAATCAATGCGGAGTGGAAAGTTTAGCTTCAAATGCATGCGAAACACATGATTTAGCTTCAAATCAACGCGGAGTAGAAGGTTTAACTTCAAATGCATGCGAAACACATGAGTTAGCTTCAAATACTTGAGATATAAATGATTTAGCTTCAACTGCATGCGAAACAAACGAGATCGCATCAAATCCATGCCAAACACTTGACTTGGCTTCAAATCAATGCGGAGTAGAATGTTTAGCTTCAAATGCATGCGAAACACATGATTTAGCTTCAAATCAATGCGGAGTAGAAGGTTTAGCTTCAAATGCATGCGAAACACTTGATCTAGCTTCAAATCAATGCGGAACAGAATGTTAGCTTCAAATGCATGCGAAACACATGATTTAGCTTCGTATCAATGCGGAGTAGAAGGTTTAGCTTCGAATGCATGCGAAACACATGATTTAGCTTCAAATCAATGTGGAGTAGAAGGTTTAGCTTCAAATGCATGCGAAACACATGATTTAGTTTCAAATCAATGCGGAACAGAAGGTTTAGCTTCAAATGCATGCGTAACAAATGATTTTGCTTCAAATCAATGCGAAGTAGAAGGTTTTGCTTCAAATCCATGCGAAACGCACGACTTAGCTTGAAATCAATGCGGAGTGGAAGATTTAGCTACAAATGCATGCGAAACACATGATTTTGCTTTAAATCAATGCGGAGTAGAATGTTTAGCTTCAAATGCATGCGAAACACATGATTTAGCTTCAAATCCATGCGGAGTAGAAGGTTTAGCTTCAAATGCATGCGAAACACTTGATCTAGCTTCAAATCAATGCGGAACAGAATGTTTAGCTTCAAATGCATGCGAAACACATGATTTAGCTTCGTATCAATGCGGAGTAGAAGGTTTAGCTTCGAATGCATGCGAAACACATGATTTAGCTTCAAATCAATGCGGAGTGGAAGGTTTAGCTTCAAATGCATGCGAAACACATGAGTTAGCTTCAAATCAATGCGCAATAGAAGGTTTAGCTACAAATGCATGCGAAACACAAGATTTAGCTTCAAATCAATGCCGAATAGAAGGTTTAGCTTCAAATGCATGCGTAACAAATGATTATGCTTCAAATCAATGCGGAGTGTAAGGTTTAGCTTCGAATGGATGCGAAACACATGATTTAGCTTCAATCAATGCGGGGTGGAAGGTTTAGCCTCAAATGCATGCAAAACACATGATTTAGCTTCATATCAATGAGGAGTAGAAGGTTTAGCTTCAAATGCATACGAAACACATGAGTTAACTTCCAATCAATGCGAAGTAGAAGGTTTTGCTTTAAATCCATGCGAAACACATGACTTAGCTTGAAATCAATGTGGAGTAGAAGGTTTAGCTTCAAATGCATGCGAAACACATGATTTAGTTTCAAATCAATGCCGAATAGAAGGTTTAACTTCAAAAGCATGCGTAACAAATGATTTTGCTTCAAATCAATGCGGAGTGTAAGGTTTAGCTTCGAATGCATGCGAAACACATGATTTAGCTTCAAATCAATGCGGAGTGGAAGGTTTAGCTTCAAATGCATGCGAAACACATGATTTTGCTTTAAATCAATGCGGAGTAGAAGGTTTAGCTTCGAATGCATGCGAAACACATGATTTAGCTTCAAATCAATGTGGAGTAGAAGGTTTAGCTTCAAATGCATGCGAAACACATGATTTAGTTTCAAATCAATGCGGAACAGAAGGTTTAGCTTCAAATGCATGCGTAACAAATGATTTTGCTTCAAATCAATGCGAAGTAGAAGGTTTTGCTTCAAATCCATGCGAAACGCACGACTTAGCTTGAAATCAATGCGGAGTGGAAGATTTAGCTACAAATGCATGCGAAACACATGATTTTGCTTTAAATCAATGCGGAGTAGAATGTTTAGCTTCAAATGCATGCGAAACACATGATTTAGCTTCAAATCCATGCGGAGTAGAAGGTTTAGCTTCAAATGCATGCGAAACACTTGATCTAGCTTCAAATCAATGCGGAACAGAATGTTTAGCTTCAAATGCATGCGAAACACATGATTTAGCTTCGTATCAATGCGGAGTAGAAGGTTTAGCTTCGAATGCATGCGAAACACATGATTTAGCTTCAAATCAATGCGGAGTGGAAGGTTTAGCTTCAAATGCATGCGAAACACATGATTTAGCTTCAAATCAATGCGGAGTAGAAGGTTTAGCTTCAAATTGCATGCGAAACACTTGATTTAGCTTCAAATCAAAGCGGAGTAGAAGGTTTAGCTTCAAATGCATGCGAAACACATGATTTAGCTTCAAATCAATGCGGAACAGAAGGTTTAGCTTCAAATGCATGCGAAACACATGATTTAGCTTCATATCAATGAGGAGTAGAAGGTTTAGCTTCAAATGCATGCGAAACACATGAGTTAGCTTCAAATCAATGCGCAATAGAAGGTTTAGCTACAAATGCATGCGAAACACAAGATTTAGCTTCAAATCAATGCCGAATAGAAGGTTTAGCTTCAAATGCATGCGTAACAAATGATTATGCTTCAAATCAATGCGGAGTGTAAGGTTTAGCTTCGAATGGATGCGAAACACATGATTTAGCTTCAAATCAATGCGGGGTGGAAGGTTTAGCCTCAAATGCATGCAAAACACATGATTTAGCTTCATATCAATGAGGAGTAGAAGGTTTAGCTTCAAATGCATACGAAACACATGAGTTAACTTCCAATCAATGCGAAGTAGAAGGTTTTGCTTTAAATCCATGCGAAACACATGACTTAGCTTGAAATCAATGTGGAGTAGAAGGTTTAGCTTCAAATGCATGCGAAACACATGATTTAGTTTCAAATCAATGCCGAATAGAAGGTTTAACTTCAAAAGCATGCGTAACAAATGATTTTGCTTCAAATCAATGCGGAGTGTAAGGTTTAGCTTCGAATGCATGCGAAACACATGATTTAGCTTCAAATCAATGCGGAGTGGAAGGTTTAGCTTCAAATGCATGCGAAACACATGATTTAGCTTCAAATCAATGCGGAGTAGAAGGTTTAGCTTCAAATGCATGCGAAACACATGATTTAGCTTCATATCATAGAGGAGTAGAAGGTTTAGCTTCAAATGCATGCGAAATACATGATTTAGCTTCAAATCAATGCGGAACAGAAGGTTTAGCTTCAAATGCATGCGAAACACATGATTTAGCTTCATATCAATGAGGAGTAGAAGGTTTAGCTTCAAATGCATGCGAAACACATGAGTTAGCTTCAAATCAATGCGCAATAGAAGGTTTAGCTACAAATGCATGCGAAACACATGATTTAGCTTCAAATCAATGCCGAATAGAAGGTTTAGCTTCAAATGCATGCGTAACAAATGATTATGCTTCAAATCAATGCGGAGTGTAAGGTTTAGCTTCGAATGGATGCGAAACACATGATTTAGCTTCAAATCAATGCGGGGTGGAAGGTTTAGCCTCAAATGCATGCGAAACACATGATTTAGCTTCATATCAATGAGGAGTAGAAGGTTTAGCTTCAAATGCATACGAAACACATGAGTTAGCTTCCAATCAATGCGAAGTAGAAGGTTTTGCTTTAAATCCATGCGAAACACATGACTTAGCTTGAAATCAATGTGGAGTAGAAGGTTTAGCTTCAAATGCATGCAAAACACATGAGTTAGTTTTAAATCAATGCCGAATAGAAGGTTTAACTTCAAATCCGTGCGTAACAAATGATTTTGCTTCAAATCAATGCGAAGTAGAAGGTTTTGCTTCAAATCCATGCGAAACACATGACTTAGCTTGAAATCAATGTGGAGTGGAAGGTTTAGTTACAAATGCATGCGAAACACATGATTTTGCTTCAAATCAATGCCGAATAGAAGGTTTAGCTTCAAATGCATGCGTAACACTTGATTTAGCTTCAAATCAATGCGGAGTAGAAGGTTTAGCTTCAAATGCATGCGAAACACATGATTTAGCTTCAAATCAATTCCGAATAGAAGGTTTAGCTTCAAATGCATGCGTAACAAATGATTATGCTTCAAATCAATGCGGAGTGTAAGGTTTAGCTTCGAATGCATGCGAAACACATGATTTAGCTTCAAATCAATGCGGGGTGGAAGGTTTAGCCTCAAATGCATGCGAAACACATGATTTAGAATCATATCAATGAGGAGTAGAAGGTTTAGCTTCAAATGCATACGAAACACATGGGTTAGCTTCCAATCAATGCGAAGTAGAAGGTTTCGCTTTAAATCCATGCGAAACACATGACTTAGATTGAAATTAATTTGGAGTAGAAGGTTTAGCTTCAAATGAATGCGAAACACATGATTTAGTTTCAAATCAATGCCGAATAGAAGGTTTAACTTCAAATGCATGCGAAACACATGATTTAGCTTCAAATCAATGCCGAATAGAAGGTTTAGCTTCAAATGCATGCGTAACAAATGATTATGCTTCAAATCAATGCGGAGTGTAAGGTTTAGCTTCGAATGCATGCGAAACACATGATTTAGCTTCAAATCAATGCGGGGTGGAAGGTTTAGCCTCAAATGCATGCGAAACACATGATTTAGAATCATATCAATGAGGAGTAGAAGGTTTAGCTTCAAATGCATACGAAACACATGGGTTAGCTTCCAATCAATGCGAAGTAGAAGGTTTCGCTTTAAATCCATGCGAAACACATGACTTAGATTGAAATTAATGTGGAGTAGAAGGTTTAGCTTCAAATGAATGCGAAACACATGATTTAGTTTCAAATCAATGCCGAATAGAAGGTTTAACTTCAAATGCATGCGAAACACATGATTTAGTTTCAAATCAATGCCGAATAGAAGGTTTAACTTCAAATGCATGCGTAACAAATGATTTTGCTTCAAATCAATGTGAAGTAGAAGGTTTTGCTTCAAATCCATGCGAAACACATGACTTAGCTTGAAATCAATGCGGAGTGGAAGGTTTAGCTACAAATGTATGAGAAACACATGATTTTGCTTCAAATCAATGCCGAATAGAAGGTTTAGCTTCAAATGTATGCGAAACACATGATTTAGCTTCAAATCAATGCGGAGTGGAAGGTTTAGCTTCAAATGCATGCGAAACACATGATTTAGCTTCAAATCAACGCGGAGTAGAAGGTTTAACATCAAATGCATGCGAAACACATGAGTTAGCGTCAAATACTTGAGATATAAATGATTTAGCTTCAACTGCATGCGAAACAAACGAGATCGCATCAAATCCATGCGAAACACTTGACTTGGCTTCAAATCAATGCGGAGTAGAACGATTAGCTTCAAATGCATGCGAAACACATGATTTAGCTTCAAATCAATACGGAGTAGGAGGTTTAGCTTCAAATGCATGCGAAACACTTGATTTAGCTTCAAATCAATGCGGAGTAGAAGGTTTAGCTTCAAATGCATGCGAAACATATGATTTAGCTTCAAATCAATGCGGAACAGAAGGTTTAGCTTCAAATGCATGCAAAACACATGATTTAGCTTCATATCAATGAGTAGTAGAAGGTTTAGCTTCAAATGCATGCGAAACACATGAGTTAGCTTCAAATCAATGCGGAATAGAAGGTTTAGCTTCAAATGCATGCGAAACACATGATTTAGCTTCAAATCAATGCGGAGTAGAAGGTTTAGCTTCAAATGCATGCGAAACACATGACTTAGCTTGAAATCAATGTGGAGTGGAAGGTTTAGCTACAAATGCATGCGAAACACATGATTTTGCATCAAATCAATGCCGAATAGAAGGTTTAGCTTCAAAAGCATGTGTAACAAATGATTTTGCTTCAAATCAATGCGGAGTGTAAGGTTTAGCTTCGAATGCATGCGAAACACATGATTTAGCTTCAAATCAATGCGGAGTGGAAGGTTTAGCTTCAAATGCATGCGAAACACATGATTTAGCTTCAAATCATTGCGGAGTAGAAGGTTTAGCTTCAAATGCATGCGAAACACATGATTTAGCTTCATATCATAGAGGAGTAGAAGGTTTAGCTTCAAATGCATGCGAAATACATGATTTAGCTTCAAATCAATGCGGAACAGAAGGTTTAGCTTCAAATGCATGCGAAATACATGATTTAGCTTCATATCAATGAGGAGTAGAAGGTTTAGCTTCAAATGCATGCGAAACACATGAGTTAGCTTCAAATCAATGCGCAATAGAAGGTTTAGCTACAAATGCATGCGAAACACATGATTTAGCTTCAAATCAATGCCGAATAGAAGGTTTAGCTTCAAATGCATGCGTAACAAATGATTATGCTTCAAATCAATGCGGAGTGTAAGGTTTAGCTTCGAATGGATGCGAAACACATGATTTAGCTTCAAATCAATGCGGGGTGGAAGGTTTAGCCTCTAATGCATGCGAAACACATGAGTTAGCTTCCAATCAATGCGAAGTAGAAGGTTTTGCTTTAAATCCATGCGAAACACATGACTTAGCTTGAAATCAATGTGGAGTAGAAGGTTTAGCTTCAAATGCATGCGAAACACATGATTTAGTTTCAAATCAATGCCGAATAGAAGGTTTAACTTCAAATGCATGCGTAACAAATGATTTTGCTTCAAATTAATGCGAAGTAGAAGGTTTTGCTTCAAATCCATGCGAAACACATGACTTAGCTTGAAATCAATGCGGTGTGGAAGGTTTAGCTACAAATGCATGCGAAACACATGATTTTGCTTCAAATCAATGCCGAATAGAAGGTTTAGCTTC
Organism: Megalopta genalis; assembly: GCF_051020955.1. Lineage (NCBI taxonomy): Eukaryota > Metazoa > Arthropoda > Insecta > Hymenoptera > Halictidae > Megalopta > Megalopta genalis. The sequence continues at coordinate 15,699 of NW_027478001.1, forward strand.
AAATGTATGCGAAACACATGATTTAGCTTCAAATCAATGCGGAGTGGAAGGATTAGCTTCAAATGCATGCGAAACACATGATTTAGCTACAAATCAACGCGGAGTAGAAGGTTTAACATCAAATGCATGCGAAACACATGAGTTAGCGTCAAATACTTGAGATATATATGATTTAGCTTCAACTGCATGCGAAACAAACGAGATCGCATCAAATCCATGCGAAACACTTGACTTGGCTTCAAATCAATGCGGAGTAGAACGATTAGCTTCAAATGCATGCGAAACACATGATTTAGCTTCAAATCAATGCGGAGTAGGAGGTTTAGCTTCAAATGCATGCGAAACACTTGATTTAGCTTCAAATCAATGCGGAGTGGAAAGTTTAGCTTCAAATGCATGCGAAACACATGATTTAGCTTCAAATCAACGCGGAGTAGAAGGTTTAACTTCAAATGCATGCGAAACACATGAGTTAGCTTCAAATACTTGAGATATAAATGATTTAGCTTCAACTGCATGCGAAACAAACGAGATCGCATCAAATCCATGCCAAACACTTGACTTGGCTTCAAATCAATGCGGAGTAGAATGTTTAGCTTCAAATGCATGCGAAACACATGATTTAGCTTCAAATCAATGCGGAGTAGAAGGTTTAGCTTCAAATGCATGCGAAACACTTGATCTAGCTTCAAATCAATGCGGAACAGAATGTTTAGCTTCAAATGCATGCGAAACACATGATTTAGCTTCGTATCAATGCGGAGTAGAAGGTTTAGCTTCGAATGCATGCGAAACACATGATTTAGCTTCAAATCAATGTGGAGTAGAAGGTTTAGCTTCAAATGCATGCGAAACACATGATTTAGTTTCAAATCAATGCGGAACAGAAGGTTTAGCTTCAAATGCATGCGTAACAAATGATTTTGCTTCAAATCAATGCGAAGTAGAAGGTTTTGCTTCAAATCCATGCGAAACGCACGACTTAGCTTGAAATCAATGCGGAGTGGAAGATTTAGCTACAAATGCATGCGAAACACATGATTTTGCTTTAAATCAATGCTGAATAGATGGTTTAGCTTCAAATGTATGCGAACCACATGATTTAGCTTCAAATCAATGCGGAGTGGAAGGTTTAGCTTCAAATGCATGCGAAACACATGATTTAGCTTCAAATCAACGCGGAGTAGAAGGTTTAACATCAAATGCATGCGAAACACATGAGTTAGCGTCAAATACTTGAGATATAAATGATTTAGCTTCAAATGCATGCGTAACAAATGATTTTGCTTCAAATCAATGCGAAGTAGAAGGTTTTGCTTCAAATCCATGCGAAACACATGACTTAGCTTGAAATCAATGCCGAATAGATGGTTTAACTTCAAAAGCATGCGAAACATATGATTTAGCTTCAAATCAATGCGGAGTAGAAGGTTTAGCTTCAAATGCATGTGAAACACATGACTTAGCTTCAAATCAATGCGGAGTGGAAGGTTTAGCTTCAAATGCATGCGAAACACATGATTTAGCTTCAAATAAATGCGGAGTGTAAGGTTTAGCTTCGAATGCATGCGAAAAACAAGATATAGCTTCAAATCAATGCGGAGTGTAAGGTTTAGCTTCAAATGCATGCGAAACACATGATTTAGCTTCAGATCAATGCGGAGTAGAAGGTTTAGATTCAAATGCATGCGAAACACTTGATATAGCTTCAAATCAATGCGGAGTAGAAGGGTTAGCTTCAAATGCATGCGAAACACATGATTTAACTTCATATCATAGAGGAGTAGAAGGTTTAGCTTCAAATGCATACGAAACACATGAGTTAGCTTCCAATCAATGCGAAGTAGAAGGTTTCGCTATAAATCCATGCGAAACACATGACTTAGCTTGAAATCAATGCGGAGTAGAAGGTTTAGCTTCAAATGCATTCGAAACACATGATTTAGCTTCGTATCAATGAGGAGTAGAAGGTTTAGCTTCAAATGCATGCGAAACACATGAGTTGGCTTCAAATCAATGCGAAGTAGAAGGTTTTGCTTCAAATCCATGCGAAACACATGATTTAGCTTCAAATCAATGCGGAATAGAAGGTTTAGCTTCAAATGCATGCGAAACACATGATTTAGCTTCAAATCAATGCGGAGTAGAAGGTTTAGCTTCAAATGCATGCGTAACAAATGATTTTGCTTCAAATCAATGCGGAGTGTAAGGTTTAGCTTCGAATGCATGCGAAACACATGATATAGCTTCAAATCAATGCGGAGTAGAAGGTTTAGCTTCAAATGCATGCGAGACACATGATTTAGCTTCAGATCAATGCGGAGTAGAAGGTTTAGATTCAAATGCATGCGAAACACTTGATTTAGCTTCAAATCAATGCGGAACAGAAGGTTTAGCTTCAAATGCATGCGAAACACATGATTTTGCTACATAACAATGAGGAGTAGAAGGTTTAGCTTCAAATGCATACGAAACACATGAGTTAGCTTCCAATCAATGCGGAGTGCAAGGTTTAGATTCAAATGCATGCGTAACAAATGATTTTGCTTCAAATCAATGCCGAATAGAAGGTTTAGCTTCAAATGCATGCGTAACAAATGATGTTGCTTCAAATCAATGCGGAGTGTAAGGTTTAGCTTCGAATGCATGCGAAACACATGATTTAGCTTCAAATCAATGCGGAGTGGAAGGTTTAGCTTCAAATGCATGCGTAACAAATGATTTTGCTTCAAATCAATAAGGAGTGTAAGATTTAGCTTCGAATGCATGCGAAACACATGATTTAGCTTCAAATCAATGCGGAGTGGAAGGTTTAGCTTCAAATACATGCGAAACACATGATTTAGCTTCAAATCAACGCGGAGTAGAAGGTTTAACTTCAAATTGCATGCGAAACACATGAGTTAGCGTCAAATACTTGAGATATAAATGATTTAGCTTCAACTGCATGCGAAACAAACGAGATCGCATCATATCCATGCGAAACACTTGACTTGGCTTCAAATAAATGCGGAGTAGAATGTTTTGCTTCAAATGCAAGTGAAACACATGATTTAGCTTCAAATCAATGCGGAGTAGAAGGTTTAGCTTCAAATGCATGCGAAACACTTGATTTAGCTTCAAATCAATGCGGAACAGAAGGTTTAGCTTCAAATGCATGCGAAACACATGATTTAACTCCGTATCAATGAGGAGTAGAAGGTTTAGCTTCAAATGCATGCGAAACACATGAGTTGGCTTCAAATCAATGCGAAGTAGAAGGTTTTGCTTCAAATCCTTGCGAAACACATGACTTAGTTTGATATCAATGTGGAGTAGAAGGTTTAGCTTCAAATGCATGCGAAACACAAGATTTAGCTTCAAATCAATGCCGAATAGAAGGTTTAGCTTCAAATGCATGCGTAACAAATACTTTTGTTTCAAATCAATGCGAAGTAGAAGGTTTTGCTTCAAATCCATGCGTAACACATGACGTAGCTTGAAATCAATGTGGAGTAGAAGGTTTAGCTTCATATGCATGCGAAACACATGAGTTATCTTCAAATACTTGAGATATAAATGATTTATCTTCAACTGCATGCGAAACAAATGAGATCGCATCAAATCCATGCGAAACACATGACTTAGCTTCATATCAATGCGGAGTAGAAGGTTTAGCTTCAAATGCATGCGAAACACATGATTTAGCTTCAAATCAATGCGGAGTAGAAGGTTTAGCTTCAAATGCATGCGAAACACATGAGTTGGCTTCAAATCAATGCGAAGTAGAAGGTTTTGCTTCAAATCCATGCGAAACACATGACTTAGTTTGATATCAATGTGGAGTAGAAGGTTTAGCTTCAAATGCATGCGAAACACACGATTTAGCTTCAAATCAATGCCGAATAGAAGGTTTAGCTTCAAATGCATGCGTAACAAATACTTTTGCTTCAAATCAATGCGGAGTAGAAGGTTTAGCTTCAAATGCATGCGAAACACATGATTTAGCTTCAAATCAATGCGGAATAGAAGGTTTAGCTTCAAATGCATGCGAAACACATGATTTAGCTTCAAATCAATGCGGAGTAGAAGCTGTAGCTTCAAATACATGCGAAACACATGAGTTATCTTCAAATACTTGAGATATAAATGATTTAGCTTCAACTGCATGCGAAACAAACGAGATCGCATCAAATCCTTGCGAAAGACATGACTTAGCTTCATATCAATGCGGAGTGTAAGGTTTAGCTTCGAATGCATGCGAAAAACATATCTTAGCTTGAAATCAATGCGGAGTGGAAGGGTTAGCTACAAATGCAGGCGAAACACATGATATAGCTTCAAATCAATGCGGAGTGGAAGGTTTAGCTTCAAATGCAGGCGAAACACATGATTTAGCTTCAAATCAATGCGGAGTAGAAGGTTTAGCTTCAAACGCATGCGAAACACTTTATTTAGCTTCAAATCAATGCGGAACAGAAGGTTCAGCTTCAAATGCATGCGAAACACATTGTTGAGGACTCATCAGATGGATGACGGAGATCCTCTGAATATTGCACTTGGTGCCGACTACCTCGAAGGACCACCCACTGTAGTGGGACTATTTGTAACGCGTAACCTAACCGTTACGCGTATCTCTCTATGTGTTCTGTTCTGTTCTGTTTGAAAGTCTGTCTTGTCTGTCTTCTGAGAATGTTCTGTCTATCTGTTGAGAATGTTCCTGTCTGTCTTCTGAGAATGTTCTGTCTATCTGAAGTTGTCTGTCTATCGCTCTAAGACTGTTCTGTCTGTCTGTACTCTCTGTATGTTCTGTGCTCTAGAGGACCGGAGTCATGTCTCATATCACCTCGGTCCTCCCTACTTCTCTTAACCTAGGGTGGGCGGCAAGGAATTACGGTCCAATCACTGCAATCCCAAATCCAGGAGACTGCCCCAAAACGGTGGGCCGGGAGTTAGGAGGGAGAGTGACAAAATCTGCTCCTGCGAGACATCCCGCGCTGATGGGCCTACGTGCCCGAACAATGCCAGACCCAACCGTCATTGACTGGACCGTAATCAAGGACCAGGAGACGTTATGACGGTGCCACATGTGCCCGGGAACGGCCCGGACAGATCCATACCGTCCGGGTACCCAAGCACATGGCCCCTGCCATAAATCCTGGCCACTTGGCCCTAACATACCGCCCACCTTGAACATGCATCGCATGTTCAACTATGTCTATATTTGATAACCCATATAAGTGTAAGCTTATGATATGATTACAATCTACGTATTCTGTGCGAATATTACAATATTTACAATGATCGAGATTTACACTATACATAGTTGCGCTACACCTCGTGTGACATTTCTAAGTGATCTGACGGTATTATACACAATTTTGTCACGGGTCGTTTAATTGTTCCGGTTGACGTTCTGACTGTTGCGACACGAATCACTCCATCTGTACCAGAGTGTACCTGAACGATTCTTCCCATGCTCCACTGTAACGGGGGTAGATTGTCCTCCTTGATGATGACCAAGGAATCCACGGCTAATTTCGACGTGGTGGAATGCTGCCATTTGTGTCGTTGCTGCAACTGTTGTATACATTCCCGCTGCCACCTTTGCCAGAAATGCTGGACCATTTGCTGGATTAGCTGGTATCTGTTAAGTCGAGTGACCTTGATATCTCGTAGGTCATGAGATGGCAGTGTTGTAAGGGCAGTACCAATTAAAAAATGCCCAGGAGTCAAAGGGTTTAGGTCTGTGGGATCTGAGGATAATGGTGAAAGTGGACGTGAATTTAAACAGGATTCTATTTGCGTCAGTAACGTATATAGCTCTTCGAACGTGAGCCTCTGATCTCCTATAACGCGTGTGAGGTGGTATTTAGTAGGCGGATTGCTCGTGTGTACCTTCTACAATGCGCGACATATGCCCTAACGTCTCATATTCTGACATGAATTCTGTATACTGCTGTCTTTTGGTCGTAGTCTATGGGTGCGTTGGATAGTCTTCCGCCCACCTTGAGTAGTCCGCCATTGTCCAGAAATACATTTAGGGACCGTAGCGCACTGGAATTTGGAAGTGCTTGTTGCGTTTGTACTAATCTGATCTCTGTCGAAAATGCCTCCTTTTGCGCAAGTAATTCCAAACATGTTCTCGCTGCATTGATTTCTATTGTTTGGGGTTAGTTCCTCTATGTCCCAAAACCTCTCTAATTGAGATTGCAGGTCATTGAGTGTGGCTAAACAACACATATTGTTTTGTGGTAATTTCTTATCTGCCCAGGTAGGAGTGCCTCCCAAAACCCAACCGAGTTGGGTCTTTTGCAAGAGCCGGTTGGGAGTTGATTTGTGTTGACCGACACATAGCAATGTCCAAAATAGCCCTGCTCCAATGAGCATATCTATTGGCCGTTGTAAATGGAATTCTGGATCGGCTAGCTCTATGTGACTTGGAATTTCTATTTTTTCTCTATGTATCTGAAAATTGGGCATGTCTGACGTGATGGTTTCTATTGATAGGCATTGTACCGTGTGTTGAGATTTATTATATCGCGAATGAATTGTTAATGTTGCTCTACCTTCTATGGAATTTACTGCCCTTCCTAATCCTGTCACTGTTGAACTTATTGCAGTCGGTTTGATGCCGAGTCGTTGGCAAATTCCGTGGTTATAAAATTTGCTTGAGATCCCGAATCTAATAATACCCTGCATTTATGTGACTGACCACCCTTGTCCTTGACATAAACTATTGCTGTCGATAATACGGCATGCCCTATTGTATTTGCTACGTTAGCTGTGAGTACTGGGGGTTCTCGCGAATCTGATTCTCCTGTATCCGCGTAGCCTTCTTCTGCGCGTTTGAATTCGGGATTATGTAATAAGGAATGATGCTTCCTTCCACACTGTTTGCAATGACTCCGTGTACACGCCCGTACCCGATGTCCCGATGACAAACAATTGAAGCACAGCCGGGCTTCTTGCACTATCTTTGTTTTTGTATTTAAATCGCTGTTCTTAAATTTCTCACAGTTATATATCGCGTGATTGGCCTTACATGCGGGGCACCCGGCTGAGTTAACTACATGCGAAGCTATGTAGTTGTAATGAGGGGTATTGTTTGTTCCTCGAGGTCGCTGGTCGACCCTGGGTGCAGCTATCTGAACACTGACCGCGATATTTGCTAAATATTTGGAACGTTCTTCTATAAACGCAGAGAATTGACCAAATGTAGGCATTTCCGACTGAGATATTATTCTCCTTTCCCATTCTCTCATGGACACTTGACCTAACTTTTTGGACAATAATGGAACTAACATGGTATCCCAAGTTTCAACCGATTCACCCAAAGACATTAACGCTATTCTATGATTTGTAGCTTCGTCCAGAAATTCCCGCAATGTGATGTCTGATTCCCTTTGAATGGATTTTAAATCAAGTAATGAATTTACATGGTGCCGCTTGAGACTTGTAGAGTCTTCATATCGCGACTTGAGTAATTCCCATGCATGTCTGTAATTTGTTCCGGACACGCCTAACGCTTGAATCACACGAGCCGCTACCCCCTTGAGTGAGGTATTTAAATAATGGAACCGTTGTATGTCTGTTAATGAATTATTCTCATGAATCACTGATGTAAATGTGTCTTTAAATTTCACCCAATCACTGTAATTGCCATCAAAGGAAGGCAGTTGCAGTGTCGGTAATCTAATGTTTATTGCGGTATCTGCAGTCTGCGCGGATATCGGGCTGTTCGTGGTTATCCTACTCTGTTCCGGAGTGGCACGGGCAATGACTATTTCGACTTGATCTATCAGATCAAAATACGCAGTCTCGAATTCTTCGCGCTCGATCGCGTGCGCTGCTTCGGCGTCCGTTCCAGCTACGAGTATTTCGATTCTCGTTTGAACTCTATTAAAATTGTCAAGGAGACATACATTTGCATCTAACCGTTTCTTAAGAGAGCCCACCGAAGTCGTGGTCGCGAATTTGCAAATAAATGTCTTAAACCGCGTGAGTGCAGCCTTGACCGTTCCGCGCTCGATCATCAACGGTTTGAGATCTTCCGCCATAGTGATTTACTGACGCAAATGGGACTATAAAGGTACTTATCACTTGGGCTGGGATACTTGGTACTGCTGTCGATGCCTGTTGGCTGCACTGGGATGCTGCGTTGTTCTGTAATGATGTTGAGCTGCTGCGTGATTGTCCTGCTGTGGTGCTGGACTTCTGTGGTGTTGCACTGCTCTGAAGCTATATGCACTGCCTTCTCTGGATGCTGTAGCCTCCGGAAGAAACTTCTCGTCACTGAGCTCCTGAGATTCCTGATTGAAGCCAGGTGTTGGTGCTCTCGTGATACACTGTGCTGCGTGGCTGTAGCCTCCGATGATCTGTCACTTCGTCTGTGCGTTCTTAGATCCGGCTCGAAGGACCAAATGTTGAGGACTCATCAGATGGATGACGGAGATCCTCTGAATATTGCACTTGGTGCCGACTACCTCGAAGGACCACCCACTGTAGTGGGACTATTTGTAACGCGTAACCTAACCGTTACGCGTATCTCTCTATGTGTTCTGTTCTGTTCTGTTTGAAAGTCTGTCTTGTCTGTCTTCTGAGAATGTTCTGTCTATCTGTTGAGAATGTTCCTGTCTGTCTTCTGAGAATGTTCTGTCTATCTGAAGTTGTCTGTCTATCGCTCTAAGACTGTTCTGTCTGTCTGTACTCTCTGTATGTTCTGTGCTCTAGAGGACCGGAGTCATGGCTCATATCACCTCGGTCCTCCCTACTTCTCTTAACCTAGGGTGGGCGGCAAGGAATTACGGTCCAATCACTGCAATCCCAAATCCAGGAGACTGCCCCAAAACGGTGGGCAGGGAGTTAGGAGGGAGAGTGACAAAATCTGCTCCTGCGAGACATCCCGCGCTGATGGGCCTACGTGCCCGAACAATGCCAGACCCAACCGTCATTGACTGGACCGTAATCAAGGACCAGGAGACGTTATGACGGTGCCACATGTGCCCGGGAACGGCCCGGGACAGACCCATACCGTCCGGGTACCCAAGCACATGGCCCCTGCCATAAATCCTGGCCACTTGGCCCTAACACACATGATTTAGCTTCATATCAATGAGGAGTAGAAGGTTTAGCTTCAAATGCATACGAAACACATGACTTAGCTTGAAATCAATGTGGAGTAGAAGGCTTAGCTTCAAATGCATGCGAAAGACATGATTTAGCTTAAATCAATGCCGAATAGAAGGTTTAGCTTCAAATGCATGCGTAACAAGTGATGTTGCTTCAAATCAATGCGGAGTGTAAGGTTTAGCTTCGAATGCATGCGAAACACATGACTTAGCTTGAAATCAATGCGTTGTGGAAGGTTTAGCTACAAATGCATGCGAAACACATGATTTTGCTTCAAATCAATGCCGAATAGAAGGTTTAGCTTCAAATGCATGCGTAACAAATGATTTTGCTTCAAATCAATGCGGAGTGTAAGGTTTAGCTTCGAATGCATGCGAAAAACATATCTGAGCTTGAAATCAATGCGGAGTGGAAGGGTTAGCTACAAATGCAGGCGAAACACATGATATAGCTTCAAATCAATGCGGAGTGGAAGGTTTAGCTTCAAATGCAAGCGAAACACATGATTTAGCTTCAAATCAATGCGGAGTAGAAGGTTTAGCTTCAAATGCATGCGAAACACTTTATTTAGCTTCAGATCAATGCGGAACAGAAGGTTTAGCTTCAAATGCATGCGAAACACATGATTTAGCTTCATATCAATGAGGAGTAGAAGGTTTAGCTTCAATTGCATACGAAACACATGACTTAGCTTGAAATCAATGTGGAGTAGAAGGTTTAGCTTCAAATGCATGCGAAACACATGATTTAGCTTAAATCAATGCCGAATAGAAGGTTTAGCTTCAAATGCATGCGTAACAAGTGATGTTGCTTCAAATCAATGCGGAGTGTAAGGTTTAGCTTCAAATGCATGCGAAACACTTGATTTAGCTTCAAATCAATGCGGAGTAGAAGGTTTAGCTTCAAATGCATGCGAAACACATGATTTAGCTTCAAATCAATGCGGAATAGAAGGTTTAGCTTCAAATGCATGCGAAACACATGATTTAGCTTCAGATCAATGCGGAGTAGAAGGTTTAGCTTCAAATGCATGCGTAACAGATGATTTTGCTTCAAATCAATGCGGAGTGTAAGGTTTAGCTTCAAATACATGCGAAACACATGATTTAGCTTCAAATCAACGCGGAGTAGAAGGTTTAACTTCAAATGCATGCGAAACACATGAGTTAGCGTCAAATACTTGAGATATAAATGATTTAGCTTCAACTGCATGCGAAACAAACGAGATCGCATCATATCCATGCGAAACACTTGACTTGGCTTCAAATCAATGCGGAGTAGAATGTTTTGCTTCAAATGCATGCGAAACACATGATTTAGCTTCAAATCAATGCGGAGTAGAAGGTTTAGCTTCAAATGCATGCGAAACACTTGATTTAGCTTCAAATCAATGCGGAACAGAAGGTTTAGCTTCAAATGCATGCGAAACACATGATTTAACTTCGTATCAATGGGGAGTAGAAGGTTTAGCTTCAAATGCATGCGAAACACATGAGTTGGCTTCAAATCAATGCGAAGTAGAAGGTTTTGCTTCAAATCCATGCGAAACACATGACTTAGTTTGATATCAATGTGGAGTAGAAGGTTTAGCTTCAAATGCATGCGAAACACACGATTTAGCTTCAAATCAATGCCGAATAGAAGGTTTAGCTTCAAATGCATGCGTAACAAATACTTTTGCTTCAAATCAATGCGAAGTAGAAGGTTTTGCTTCAAATCCATGCGAAACACATGACGTAGCTTGAAATCAATGTGGAGTAGAAGGTTTAGCTTCATATGCATGCGAAACACATGAGTTATCTTCAAATACTTGAGATATAAATGAGTTATCTTCAACTGCATGCGAAACAAATGAGATCGCATCAAATCCATGCGAAACACATGACTTAGCTTCATATCAATGCGGAGTAGAAGGTTTAGCTTCAAATGCATGCGAAACACATGATTTAGCTTCAAATCAATGCGGAGTAGAAGGTTTAGCTTCAAATGCATGCGAAACACATGAGTTAGCTTCAGATCAATGCGGAGTAGAAGGTTTAGCTTCAAATGCATGCGAAACACTTGATTTAGCTTCAAATCAATGCGGAGTAGAAGGTTTAGCTTCAAATGCATGCGAAACACATGATTTAGCTTCAAATCAATGCGGCATAGAAGGTTTAGCTTCAAATGCATGCGAAACACATGATTTAGCTTCAGATCAATGCGGAGTAGAAGGTTTAGCTTCAAATGCATGCGTAAAAAATGATCTTGCTTCAAATCAATGCGGAGTGTAAGGTTTAGCTTCAAATACATGCGAAACACATGATTTAGCTTCAAATCAACGCGGAGTAGAAGGTTTAACTTCAAATGCATGCGAAACACATGAGTTAGCGTTAAATACTTGAGATGTAAATGATTTAGCTTCAACTGCATGCGAAACAAACGAAATCGCATCATATCCGTGCGAAACACTTGACTTGGCTTCAAATCAATGCGGAGTAGAATGTTTTGCTTCAAATGCATGCGAAACACATGATTTAGCTTCAAATCATTGCGGAGTAGAAGGTTTAGCTTCAAATGCATGCGAAACACTTGATTTAGCTTCAAATCAATGCGGAACAGAAGGTTTAGCTTCAAATGCATGCGAAACACATGATTTAACTTCGTATCAATGAGGAGTAGAAGGTTTAGCTTCAAATGCATGCGAAACACATGAGTTGGCTTCAAATCAATGCGAAGTAGAAGGTTTTGCTTCAAATGCATGCGAAACCCATGAGTTATCTTCAAATACTTGAGATATAAATGATTTATCTTCAACTGCATGCGAAACAAACGAGATCGCATCAAATCCATGCGAAACACATGACTTAGCTTCATATCAATGCGGAGTAGAAGGTTTAGCTTCAAATGCATGCGAAACACATGATTTAGCTTCAAATCAATGCGGAGTAGAAGGTTTAGCTTCAAATGCATGCGAAACACTTGATTTAGCTTCAAATCAATGCGGAACAGAAGGTTTAGCTTCAAATGCATGCGAAACACATGATTTAGCTTCAAATCAACGCGGAGTAGAAGGTTTAACTTTAAATGCACGCGAAACACATGAGTTAGCTTCAGATCAATGCGGAGTAGAAGGTTTAGCTTCAAATGCATGCGAAACAATTAATTTAGCTTCAAATCAATGCGGAGTAGAAGGTTTAGATTCAAATGCATGCGAAACAATTAATTTAGCTTCAAATCAATGCGGAGTAGAAGGTTTAGCTTCAAATGCATGCGAAACACTTGATTTAGCATCAAATCAATGCGGAACAGAAGGTTTAGCTTCAAATGCATGCGAAACACATGATTTTGCTACATATCGATGAGGAGTAGAAGGTTTAGCTTCAAATGCATTCGAAACACATGAGTTAGCTTCCAATCAATGCGGAGTGGAAGGTTTAGCTTCAAATGCATGCGTAACAAATGATTTTGCTTCAAATCAATGCCGAATAGAAGGTTTAGCTTCAAATGCGTGCGTAACAAATGATGTTGCTTCAAATCAATGCGGAGTGTAAGGTTTAGCTTCGAATGCATGCGAAACACATGATTTAGCTTCAAATCAATGCGGAGTGGAAGGTTTAGCTTCAAATGCATGCGTAACAAATGATTTTGCTTCAAATCAATGCGGAGTGTAAGGTTTAGCTTCGAATGCATGCGAAACACATGATTTAGCTTCAAATCAATGCGGAGTGGAAGGTTTTGCTTCAAATCAACGCGCAGTAGAAGGTTTAGCTTCAAATGCATTCGAAACACATGATTTAACTTCGTATCAATGAGGAGCAGAAGGTTTAGCTTCAAATCCATGCGAAACACATGAGCTGGCTTCAAATCAATGCGAAGTAGAAGGTTTTGCTTCAAATCCATGCGAAACACATGACTTAGTTTGATATCAATGTGGAGTAGAAGGTTTAGTTTCAAATGCATGCGAAACACACGATTTAGCTTCAAATCAATGCCGAATAGAAGGTTTAGCTTCAAATGCATGCGTAACAAATGCTTTTGCTTCAAATCAATGCGGAGTAGAAGGTTTAGCTTCAAATGCATGCGAAACACTTGATTTAGCTTCAAATCAATGCGGAACAGAAGGTTTAGCTTCAAATGCATGCGAAACACATGATTTAGCTTCAAATCAATGCGGAGTGGAAGGTTTAGATTCAAATGCATGCGAAACACTTGATTTAGCTTCAAATCAATGCGGAACAGAAGGGTTAGCTTCAAATGCATGCGAAACACATGAGTTAGCTTCCAATCAATGCGAAGTACAAGGTTTTGCTTCAAATCCATGCGAAACACATGACTTAGCTTGAAATCAATGTGGAGTAGAAGGTTTAGCTTCAAATGATTGCGAAACACATGATTTAGCTTCAATTCAATGCCGAATGGAAGGTTTAGCTTCAAATGCATGCGTAACAAATGATTTTGCTTCATATCAATGCGAAGTAGAAGGTTTTGCTTCAAATCCATGCGAAACACATGACTTAGCTTGAAATCAATGCGGAGTGGAAGGTTTAGCTACAAATGCATCCGAAACACATGATTTTGCTTCAAATCAATGCCGAATAGAAGGTTTAGCTTCAAATGCATGCGTAACAAATGATGTTGCTTCAAATCAATGCGGAGTGTAAGGTTTAGCATCGAATGCATGCGAAACACATGATTTAGCTTCAAATCAATGCGGAGTGGAAGGTTTAGCTTCAAATGCATGCGTAACAAATGATTTTGCTTCAAATCAATAAGGAGTGTAAGGTTTAGCTTCGAATGCATGCGAAACACATGATTTAGCTTCAAATCAATGCGGAGTGTAAGGTTTAGCTTCAAATACATGCGAAACACATGATTTAGCTTCAAATCAATGCGGAGTGGAAGGTTTAGCTTCAAATGCATGCGAAACACATGATTTAGCTTCAAATCAATGCGGAGTAGAAGGGTTAGCTACAAATGCATGCGAAACACATGATTTTGTTTCAAATCAATGCCGAATAGAAGGTTTAGCTTCAAATGCATGCGTAACAAATGATTTTGCTTCAAATCAATGCGGAGTGTAAGGTTTAGCTTCGAATGCATGCGGAACACATGATTTAGCTTCAAATCAATGCGGAGTGGAAGGTTTAGCTTCAAATGCATGCGTAACAAATGATTTTGCTTCAAATCAATGCGGAGTGTAAGGTTTAGCTTCGAATGCATGCGAAACACATGATTTAGCTTCAAATCAATGCGGAGTGGAAGGTTTAGCTTCAAATACATGCGAAACACATGATTTAGCTTCAAATCAACGCGGAGTAGAAGGTTTAACTTCAAATGCATGCGAAACACATGAGTTAGCGTCAAATACTTGAGATATAAATGATTTAGCTTCAACTGCATGCGAAACAAACGAGATCGCCTCAAATCCATGAGAAACACTTGACTTGGCTTCAAATCAATGCGGAGTGGAAGGATTAGCTTCAAATGCATGCGAAACACATGATTTAGCTTCAAATCAATGCGGAGTAGAAGGTTTAACTTCAAATGCATGCGAAACACATGAGTTACCTTCAAATCAGTGCGGAATAGAAGGTTTAGCTTCAAATGCATGCGAAACACATGATTTAGGTTCAAATCAATGCCGAGTAGAAGGTTTAGCTTCAAATGCATGCGAAACACATGATTTAGCTTCAAATCAATGCGGAATTGAAGGTTTAGCTTCAAATGCATGCGAAACACATGATTTAGCTTCAAATCAATGCGGAGTAGAAGGTTCACTTTCAAATGCATGCGAAACACATGAGTTATATTCAAATACTTGAGATATAAATGATATAGCTTCAACTGCATGCGAAACAAACGAGATCGCATCAAATTCATGTGAAACACTTGACTTGGCTTCAAATCAATGCGGAGTAGAATGTTTAGCTTCAAATGCATGCGAAACACATGTTTTAGCTTCAAATCAATGCGGAGTTTAAGGTTTAGCTTCAATTGCATGCGAAACACT
This sequence comes from Megalopta genalis, assembly GCF_051020955.1. Taxonomy (NCBI): domain Eukaryota; kingdom Metazoa; phylum Arthropoda; class Insecta; order Hymenoptera; family Halictidae; genus Megalopta; species Megalopta genalis. The sequence goes on from NW_027478001.1 coordinate 30,802, forward strand.
TGATTTAGCTTAAAGTCAATACGTGGTGGAAGGTTTAGCCTCAAATGCATGCGTAACAAATGATTTTGCTTCAAATCAATGCGGAGTGTAAGGTTTAGCTTCGAATGCATGCGAAACACATGATTTAGCTTCAAATCAATGCGGAGTGGAAGGATTAGCTTCAAATGCATGCGAAACACATGATTTAGCTTCAAATCAATGCGGAGTAGAAGGTTTAACTTCAAATGCATGCGAAACACATGAATTAGCTTCAAATCAGTGCGGAATAGAAGGTTTAGCTTCAAATGCATGCAAAACACATGATTTAGCTTCAAATCAATGCCGAGTAGAAGGTTTAGCTTCAAATGCATGCGAGACACATGAGTTAGCTTCAAATCAATGCGGAATAGAAGGTTCAGCTTCAAAAAGCATGCGAAACATATGTTTTAGCTTCCAATCAATGCGGAGTAGAAGGTTTAGCTTCAAATGAATGCGAAACACATGAGTTAGCTTCCAATCAATGCGAAGTAGAAGGTTTTGCTTCAAATCCATGCGAAACACATGACTTATCTTGAAATCAATGTGGAGTAGAAGGTTTAGCTTCAAATGAATGCGAAACACATGATTTAGCTTCAAATCAATGCCGAATAGAAGGTTTATCTTCAAATGCATGCGTAACAAATGATTTTGCTTCAAATCAATGCGCAGTAGAAGGTTTTGCTTCAAATCCATGCGAAACACATGACTTAGCTTGAAATCAATGTGGAGTAGAAGGTTTAGCTTCAAATGCATGCGAAACACATGATTTAGCTTCAAATCAATGCGAAGTAGAAGGTTTTGCTTCAAATCCATGCGAAACACATGACTTAGCTTGAAATCAATGTGGAGTAGAAGGTTTAGCTTCAAATGAATGCGAAACACATGATTTAGCTTCAATTCAATGCCGAATGGAAGGTTTAGCTTCAAATGCATGCGTAACAAATGATTTTGCTTCATATCAATGCGAAGTAGAAGGTTTTGCTTCAAATCCATGCGAAACACATGACTTAGCTTGAAATCAATGCGGAGTGGAAGGTTTAGCTACAAATGCATGCGAAACACATGATTTTGCTTCAAATCAATGCCGAATAGAAGGTTTAGCTTCAAATGAATGCGTAACAAATGATGTTGCTTCAAATCAATGCGGAGTGTAAGGCTTAGCTTCGAATGCATGCGAAACACATGATTTAGCTTCAAATCAATGCCGAATAAAAGGTTTAGCTTCAAATGCATGCGTAACAAATGATTTTGCTTCAAATCAATGCGAAGTAGAAGGTTTTGCTTCAAATCCATGCGAAACACATGGCGTAGCTTGAAATCAATGTGGAGTAGAAGGTTTAGCTTCAAATGCATGCGAAACACATGATTTAGCTTCAAATCAATGCGGAGTGGAAGGTTTAGATTCAAATGCATGCGAAACACTTGATTTAGCTTCAAATCAATGCGGAACAGAAGGGTTAGCTTCAAAAAGCATGCGAAACATATGATTTAGCTTCAAATCAATGCGGAGTAGAAGGTTTAGCTTCAAATGAATGCGAAACACATGAGTTAGCTTCAAATCAATGCGGAATATAAGGTTTAGCTTCAAATGCATGCGAAACACATGATTTAGCTTCAAATCAGTGCCGAATAGAAGGTTTAGCTTCAAATGCATGCGTAACAAATGATTTTGCTTCAAATCAATGCGAAGTAGAAGGTTTTGCTTCAAATCCATGCGAAACACATGACTTAGTTTGAAATCAATGTGGAGTAGAAGGTTTAGCTTCAAATGCATGCGAAACACATGATTTAGCTTCAAATCAATGCCGAATAGAATGTTTAGCTTCGAATGCATGCGAAACACATGATTTAGCTTCAAATCAATGCGGAGTAGAAGGCTTAGCTTCAAATGCATGCGAAACTCATGATTCAGCTTCAAATCAATACGGAGTAGCAGGTTTAGCTTCAAATGCATGCGAAACACATGAGTTATCTTCAAATACTTGAGATATAAATGATTTAGCTTCAACTGCATGCGAAACAAACGAGATCGCATCAAATCCATGCGAAACACATGACCTAGCTTCATATCGATGCGGAGTAGAAGGTTTAGCTTCAAATGCATGCGAAACACATGATTTAGCTTCAAATCAATGCGGAGTAGAAGGTTTAGATTCAAATGCATGCGAAACACTTGATTTAGCTTCAAATCAATGCGGAACAGGAGGTTTAGCTTCAAATGCATGCGAAACACATGATTTAGCTTCAAATACTTGAGATATAAATGATTTAGCTTCAACTGCATGCGAAACAAACGAGATCGCATCAAATCCATGCGAAACACTTGACTTGGCTTCAAATCAATGCGGAGTAGAATGTTTATCTTCAAATGCATGCGAAACACTTGATTTAGCTTCAAATCAATGCGGGGTGGAAGGTTTAGCCTCAAATGCATGCGTAACAAATGATTTTGCTTCAAATCAATGCGGAGTGTAAGGTTTAGCTTCGAATGCATGCGAAACACATGACTTAGCTTGAAATCAATGCGGAGTGGAAGGGATAGCTACAAATGCATGCGAAACACATGATTTTGCTTCAAATCAATGCCGAATAGAAGGTTTTGCTTCAAATCCATGCGAAACACATGATTTAGCTTCAAATCAATGCGGAACAGAATGTTTATCTTCAAATGCATGCGAAACACTTGATTTAGCTTCAAATCAATGCGGGGTGGAAGGTTTAGCCTCAAATGCATGCGTAACAAATGATTTTGATCAAATCAATGCGGAGTGTAAGGTTTAGCTTCGAATGCATGCGAAACACTTGATTTAGCTTCAAATCAATGCGGAACAGAAGGTTTAGCTTCAAATGCACGCGAAACACATGATTTAACTTCGTATCAATGAGGAGTAGAAGGTTTAGCTCCAATTGCATGCGAAACACATGAGTTGGCTTCAAATCAATGCCGAATAGAAGGTTTAGCTTCAAATGCATGCGTAACAAATACTTTTGTTTCAAATCAATGCGAAGTAGAAGATTTTGATTCAAATCCATGCGAAACACATGACGTAGCTTGAAATCAATGTGGAGTAGAAGGTTTAGCTTCAAATGCATGCGAAACACATGATTTAGCTTCAAATCAATGCGGAGTAGAAGGTTTAGCTTCAAATGCATGCGAAACAATTGATTTAGTTTCAAATCAATGCGGAACAGAAGGGTTAGCTTCAAATGCATGCGAAACACATGAGTTAGCTTCCAATCAATGCGAAGTAGAAGGTTTTGCTTCAAATCCATGCGAAACACATGACTTAGCTTGAAATCAATGTGGAGTAGAAGGTTTAGCTTCAAATGAATGCGAGACACATGATTTAGCTTCAATTCAATGCCGAATGGAAGGTTTAGCTTCAAATGCATGCGTAACAAATGATTTTGCTTCATATCAATGCGAAGTAGAAGGTTTTGCTTCAAATCCATGCGAAACACATGATTTAGCTTCAAATCAATGCGGAACAGAAGGTTTAGCTTCGAATGCATGCGAAACACATGACTTAGCTTGAAATCAATGCGGAGTGGAAGGGTTAGCTACAAATGCATGCGAAACACATGATTTTGCTTCAAATCAATGCCGAATAGAAGGTTTAGCTTCAAATGCGTGCGTAACAAATGATTTTGCTTCAAATCAATGCGGAGTGTATGGTTTAGCTTCGAATGCATGCGAAACACATGATATAGCTTCAAATCAATGCGGAGTAGAAGGTTCACCTTCAAATGCATGCGAAACACTTGAGTTATCTTCAAATACTTGAGATATAAATGATTTAGCTTCAACTGCATGCGAAACAAACGAGATCGTATCAAATCCATGCGAAAGACATGACTTAGCTTCATATCAATGCGGAGTGTAAGGTTTAGCTTCGAATGCATGCGAAACACATGAGATATCTTCAAATACTTGAGATATAAATGATATAGCTTCAACTGCATGCGAAACAAACGAGATCGCATCAAATCCATGCGAAACACTTGATTTAGCTTCAAATCAATGCGGAGTGTAAGGCTTAGCTTCGAATGCATGCGAAACACATGATTTAGCTTCAAATCAATGCCGAATAAATGGTTTAGCTTCAAATGCATGCGTAACAAATGATTTTGCTTCAAATCAATGCGAAGTAGAAGGTTTTGCTTCAAATCCATGCGAAACACATGGCGTAGCTTGAAATCAATGTGGAGTAGAAGGTTTAGCTTCAAATGCATGCGAAACACATGATTTAGCTTCAAATCAATGCGGAGTGGAAGGTTTAGATTCAAATGCATGCGAAACACTTGATTTAGCTTCAAATCAATGCGGAACAGAAGGGTTAGCTTCAAAAGCATGCGAAACATATGATTTAGCTTCAAATCAATGCGGAGTAGAAGGTTTAGCTTCAAATGAATGCGAAACACATGAGTTAGCTTCAAATCAATGCGGAATATAAGGTTTAGCTTCAAATGCATGCGAAACACATGATTTAGCTTCAAATCAGTGCCGAATAGAAGGTTTAGCTTCAAATGCATGCGTAACAAATGATTTTGCTTCAAATCAATGCGAAGTAGAAGGTTTTGCTTCAAATCCATGCGAAACACATGACTTAGTTTGAAATCAATGTGGAGTAGAAGGTTTAGCTTCAAATGCATGCGAAACACATGATTTAGCTTCAAATCAATGCCGAATAGAATGTTTAGCTTCGAATGCATGCGAAACACATGATTTAGCTTCAAATCAATGCGGAGTAGAAGGCTTAGCTTCAAATGCATGCGAAACTTATGATTTAGCTTCAAATCAATACGGAGTAGCAGGTTTAGCTTCAAATGCATGCGAAACACATGAGTTATCTTCAAATACTTGAGATATAAATGATTTAGCTTCAACTGCATGCGAAACAAACGAGATCGCATCAAATCCATGCGAAACACATGACCTAGCTTCATATCGATGCGGAGTAGAAGGTTTAGCTTCAAATGCATGCGAAACACATGATTTAGCTTCAAATCAATGCGGAGTAGAAGGTTTAGATTCAAATGCATGCGAAACACTTGATTTAGCTTCAAATCAATGCGGAACAGGAGGTTTAGCTTCAAATGCATGCGAAACACATGATTTAGCTTCAAATCAATACGGAGTAGAAGTTTTAACTTCAAATCCATGCGAAACACATGAGTTAGCGTCAAATACTTGAGATATAAATGATTTAGCTTCAACTGCATGCGAAACAAACGAGATCGCATCAAATCCATGCGAAACACTTGACTTGGCTTCAAATCAATGCGGAGTAGAATGTTTATCTTCAAATGCATGCGAAACACTTGATTTAGCTTCAAATCAATGCGGGGTGGAAGGTTTAGCCTCAAATGCATGCGTAACAAATGATTTTGCTTCAAATCAATGCGGAGTGTAAGGTTTAGCTTCGAATGCATGCGAAACACATGACTTAGCTTGAAATCAATGCGGAGTGGAAGGGATAGCTACAAATGCATGCGAAACACATGATTTTGCTTCAAATCAATGCCGAATAGAAGGTTTTGCTTCAAATCCATGCGAAACACATGGTTTAGCTTCAAATCAATGCGGAACAGAATGTTTATCTTCAAATGCATGCGAAACACTTGATTTAGCTTCAAATCAATGCGGGGTGGAAGGTTTAGCCTCAAATGCATGCGTAACAAATGATTTTGCTTCAAATCAATGCGGAGTGTAAGGTTTAGCTTCGAATGCATGCGAAACACATGATTTAGCTTCAAATCAATGCGGAGTGGAAGGATTAGCTTCAAATGCATGCGAAACACATGATTTAGCTTCAAATCAATGCGGAGTAGAAGGTTTAACTTCAAATGCATGCGAAACACATGAATTAGCTTCAAATCAGTGCGGAATAGAAGGTTTAGCTTCAAATGCATGCAAAACACATGATTTAGCTTCAAATCAATGCCGAGTAGAAGGTTTAGCTTCAAATGCATGCGAGACACATGAGTTAGCTTCAAATCAATGCGGAATAGAAGGTTCAGCTTCAAAAAGCATGCGAAACATATGTTTTAGCTTCCAATCAATGCGGAGTAGAAGGTTTAGCTTCAAATGAATGCGAAACACATGAGTTAGCTTCCAATCAATGCGAAGTAGAAGGTTTTGCTTCAAATCCATGCGAAACACATGACTTATCTTGAAATCAATGTGGAGTAGAAGGTTTAGCTTCAAATGAATGCGAAACACATGATTTAGCTTCAAATCAATGCCGAATAGAAGGTTTATCTTCAAATGCATGCGTAACAAATGATTTTGCTTCAAATCAATGCGCAGTAGAAGGTTTTGCTTCAAATCCATGCGAAACACATGACTTAGCTTGAAATCAATGTGGAGTAGAAGGTTTAGCTTCAAATGCATGCGAAACACATGATTTAGCTTCAAATCAATGCGAAGTAGAAGGTTTTGCTTCAAATCCATGCGAAACACATGACTTAGCTTGAAATCAATGTGGAGTAGAAGGTTTAGCTTCAAATGAATGCGAAACACATGATTTAGCTTCAATTCAATGCCGAATGGAAGGTTTAGCTTCAAATGCATGCGTAACAAATGATTTTGCTTCATATCAATGCGAAGTAGAAGGTTTTGCTTCAAATCCATGCGAAACACATGACTTAGCTTGAAATCAATGCGGAGTGGAAGGTTTAGCTACAAATGCATGCGAAACACATGATTTTGCTTCAAATCAATGCCGAATAGAAGGTTTAGCTTCAAATGAATGCGTAACAAATGATGTTGCTTCAAATCAATGCGGAGTGTAAGGCTTAGCTTCGAATGCATGCGAAACACATGATTTAGCTTCAAATCAATGCCGAATAAAAGGTTTAGCTTCAAATGCATGGTAACAAATGATTTTGCTTCAAATCAATGCGAAGTAGAAGGTTTTGCTTCAAATCCATGCGAAACACATGGCGTAGCTTGAAATCAATGTGGAGTAGAAGGTTTAGCTTCAAATGCATGCGAAACACATGATTTAGCTTCAAATCAATGCGGAGTGGAAGGTTTAGATTCAAATGCATGCGAAACACTTGATTTAGCTTCAAATCAATGCGGAACAGAAGGGTTAGCTTCAAAAAGCATGCGAAACATATGATTTAGCTTCAAATCAATGCGGAGTAGAAGGTTTAGCTTCAAATGAATGCGAAACACATGAGTTAGCTTCAAATCAATGCGGAATATAAGGTTTAGCTTCAAATGCATGCGAAACACATGATTTAGCTTCAAATCAGTGCCGAATAGAAGGTTTAGCTTCAAATGCATGCGTAACAAATGATTTTGCTTCAAATCAATGCGAAGTAGAAGGTTTTGCTTCAAATCCATGCGAAACACATGACTTAGTTTGAAATCAATGTGGAGTAGAAGGTTTAGCTTCAAATGCATGCGAAACACATGATTTAGCTTCAAATCAATGCCGAATAGAATGTTTAGCTTCGAATGCATGCGAAACACATGATTTAGCTTCAAATCAATGCGGAGTAGAAGGCTTAGCTTCAAATGCATGCGAAACTCATGATTCAGCTTCAAATCAATACGGAGTAGCAGGTTTAGCTTCAAATGCATGCGAAACACATGAGTTATCTTCAAATACTTGAGATATAAATGATTTAGCTTCAACTGCATGCGAAACAAACGAGATCGCATCAAATCCATGCGAAACACATGACCTAGCTTCATATCGATGCGGAGTAGAAGGTTTAGCTTCAAATGCATGCGAAACACATGATTTAGCTTCAAATCAATGCGGAGTAGAAGGTTTAGATTCAAATGCATGCGAAACACTTGATTTAGCTTCAAATCAATGCGGAACAGGAGGTTTAGCTTCAAATGCATGCGAAACACATGATTTAGCTTCAAATACTTGAGATATAAATGATTTAGCTTCAACTGCATGCGAAACAAACGAGATCGCATCAAATCCATGCGAAACACTTGACTTGGCTTCAAATCAATGCGGAGTAGAATGTTTATCTTCAAATGCATGCGAAACACTTGATTTAGCTTCAAATCAATGCGGGGTGGAAGGTTTAGCCTCAAATGCATGCGTAACAAATGATTTTGCTTCAAATCAATGCGGAGTGTAAGGTTTAGCTTCGAATGCATGCGAAACACATGACTTAGCTTGAAATCAATGCGGAGTGGAAGGGATAGCTACAAATGCATGCGAAACACATGATTTTGCTTCAAATCAATGCCGAATAGAAGGTTTTGCTTCAAATCCATGCGAAACACATGATTTAGCTTCAAATCAATGCGGAACAGAATGTTTATCTTCAAATGCATGCGAAACACTTGATTTAGCTTCAAATCAATGCGGGGTGGAAGGTTTAGCCTCAAATGCATGCGTAACAAATGATTTTGATCAAATCAATGCGGAGTGTAAGGTTTAGCTTCGAATGCATGCGAAACACTTGATTTAGCTTCAAATCAATGCGGAACAGAAGGTTTAGCTTCAAATGCACGCGAAACACATGATTTAACTTCGTATCAATGAGGAGTAGAAGGTTTAGCTCCAATTGCATGCGAAACACATGAGTTGGCTTCAAATCAATGCCGAATAGAAGGTTTAGCTTCAAATGCATGCGTAACAAATACTTTTGTTTCAAATCAATGCGAAGTAGAAGATTTTGATTCAAATCCATGCGAAACACATGACGTAGCTTGAAATCAATGTGGAGTAGAAGGTTTAGCTTCAAATGCATGCGAAACACATGATTTAGCTTCAAATCAATGCGGAGTAGAAGGTTTAGCTTCAAATGCATGCGAAACAATTGATTTAGTTTCAAATCAATGCGGAACAGAAGGGTTAGCTTCAAATGCATGCGAAACACATGAGTTAGCTTCCAATCAATGCGAAGTAGAAGGTTTTGCTTCAAATCCATGCGAAACACATGACTTAGCTTGAAATCAATGTGGAGTAGAAGGTTTAGCTTCAAATGAATGCGAGACACATGATTTAGCTTCAATTCAATGCCGAATGGAAGGTTTAGCTTCAAATGCATGCGTAACAAATGATTTTGCTTCATATCAATGCGAAGTAGAAGGTTTAGCTTCAAATGCATGCGTAACAATTGATTTTGCTTCAAATCAATAAGGAGTGTAAGTTTAGCTCCGAATGCATGCGAAACACATGATACAGCTTCAAATTAGTGCGGACTGGAAGGTTTAGCTTCAAATGCATGCGAAACACATGATTTAGCTTCAAATCAACGCGGAGTAGAAATTTTAACTTCAAATGCATGCGAAACACATGAGTAAGCGTCAAATACTTGAGATATAAATGATTTAGCTTCAACTGCATGCGAAACAAACGAGATCGCATCATATCCATGCGAAACACTTAACTTGGCTTCCAATCAATGCGCAGTAGAAGGTTTTGCTTCAAATCCATGCGAAACACATGACTTAGCTTGAAATGAATGCGGAGTGGAAGGTTTAGCTACAAACGCATGCGAAACACATGATTTTGATTCAAATCAATGCCGAATAGAAGGTTTAGCTTCAAATGCGTGTGTAACAAATGATTTTGCTTCAAATCAATGGGAAGTAGAAAGTTTTGCTTCAAATCCATGCGAAACACATGACTTAGCTTGAAATGAATGCAGAGTGGAAGGGTTAGCTTCAAATACATGCGAAACACATGATTTAGCTTCAAATCAACGCGGAGTAGAAATTTT
>NW_027478002.1:0-40512 GCF_051020955.1 Megalopta genalis
AAATACTTGTGATATACATGATTTAGCTTCAACTGCATGCGAAACAAACGTGTTAGCTTCAAATCCAAGCGAAACACATGATTTAACTTCAAGTCAATGCGAAGTTGAAGGCTTTGCTTCAAATCCACGCGAAGCGAATGGTTTAGCTTCAAATACTTGTGATATACATGATTTATCTTCAAATACAGGCGAAAAAAACGAGTTAGCTTCAAATCCATGCGAAACATATGATTTAGCTTCAAATAAATGCGAAATAGGAGGCTTAGCTTCAAATTCATGCGATAGAAATGGTTTAGCTTCAATACTTGTGATATACATGATTCAGCTTCAACTGCATGCGAAACAAACGAGTTAGCTTCAAATTAATGCGAAGTAGGAGGCTTGTCTTCAAATCCATGCGAAACAAATGGTTTAGCTTCAAATACTTGTGATATACATGATTTAACTTCAACTGCATGCGAAACAAACGAGTTAGCTTCAAATCCAAGCGAAACACATGATTTATCTTCAAATCGATGCGAAGTTGAAGGCATTGCTCAAATCCATGCGAAGCGAATGGTTTAGATCTAAATACTTGTGATATACATGATTTATCTCAAATACAGGCGAAAAAAAACGAGTTAGCTTCAAATCAATGCGAAGTGGAACCCTTAGCTTCAAATCCACGCGATACAAATGGTTTAGCTTCAAATACTTGTGCTATACATGATTTATCTTCAAATGCAGGCAAAGCAAAAGAGTTAGCTTCAAACCAAGCGAAACACATGATTTAGATTCAAATCAATTCGAAGTAGAAGGCTTAGCTTCAAATTCATGCGAAACAAATGGTTTAGCTTCAATTACTTGTGATATACATGATGCAGCTTCAAATCCATGCGAAACAAACGAGTTAGCTTCAAATCCAAGCGAAACACATGATTTACATTCAAATCAATGCGAAATAGAAGGCTTAGCTTCAAATCAATGAGACGTATCAGGCTTATCATCAAATCAATGTGAAACAAGTGGTTTAGCTTCAAATACTTGTGATATACAATGATTTAACTTCAACTGCATGCGAAACAAACGAGTTAGCTTCAAACCCAAGCGAAACACATGATTTATCTTCAAATCAATGCGAAGTTGAAGGCTTTGCTTCAAATCCATGCGAAGCGAATGGTTCAGCTTCAAATATTTGTGATATACATGATTTATCTCCAAATACAGGCGAAAAAAACGAGTTAGCTTCAAATCCATGCGAAACATATGATTTAGCTTCAAATAAATGCGAAATAGACGGATTAGCTTCAAATACATGAGAAGCAAATGATTTAACTTCTGATAATTGCGATATAAGTGATATAGATTCAAATGCAGTCAAATCAATCGAGTTAGCTTCAAATTAATGCGAAGTAGGAGGCTTATCTTCAAATCCATGCGAAATACATGATTTAGATTCGAATCAATGCGAATTGGAAGGCTTAGCTTCAAATCCATGCGAAACAAACGGTTTAGATTCAGATACTTGTGATAAACATGATTTAGCTTCAACAGCATGCGAAACAAACAAGTTTGCTTCAAATCCCAGCGAAACACAGGATTTAGCTGCAAATCAATGCGAAGTAGAAGGGTTAGCTTCAAATCCATGAGAATCAAACGGTTGAGCTTCAAATACTTGTGATATACATGATTTATCTTCAAATACAGGCGAAAAAAACGAGTTAGCTTCACATCCATGCGAAACAGATGATTTAGCTTCAAATAAATTCGAAATAGACGGCTTAGCCTCAAATACATGAGAAACAAATGATTTATCTTCAGATAATTGCGACGTAAGTGATATAGCTTCAAATGCAGGCAAAACAATCGAGTTAGCTTCAAATCAATGCGAAGTGGAACGCTTAGCTTCAAATCCACGCGATACAAATGGTTTAGCTTCAAATACTTGTGCTATACATGATTTATCTTCAAATGCAGGCGAAGCAAAAGAGTTAGCTTCAAAACCAAGCGAAACACATGATTTAGATTCAAATCAATTCGAAGTAGAAGGCTTAGCTTCAAATTCATGCGAAACAAATGGTTTAGCTTCAATTACTTGTGATATACATGATGCAGCTTCAAATCCATGCGAAACAAACGAGTTAGCTTCAAATCCAAGCGAAACACATGATTTATCTTCAAATCAATGCGAAGTTGAAGGCTTTGCTTCAAATCCATGCGAAGCGAATGGTTCAGCTTCAAATATTTGTGATATACATGATTTATCTCCAAATACAGGCGAAAAAACGAGTTAGCTTCAAATCCATGCGAAACATATGATTTAGCTTCAAATAAATGCGAAATAGACGGATTAGCTTCAAATACATGAGAAACAAATGATTTAACTTCTGATAATTGCGATATAAGTGATATAGATTCAAATGCAGTCAAATCAATCGAGTTAGCTTCAAATTAATGCGAAGTAGGAGGCTTATCTTCAAATCCATGCGAAACAAATGGTTTAGCTTCAAATACTTTTGATATACATGATTTAGCTTCAACTGCATGCCAAAAAAACGAGTTAGTTTCAAATCCATGCGAAACACATGATTCAGCATCAAATCAATGCGAAGTAGCAGGCTTAGTTTCAAATACGTGAGAAACAAATGATTTATCTTCAGATAATTGCGATATATGTGATATAGCTTCAAATGCACGCGAAACAATCGAGTTAGATTCAAATCCATGCGAAATACATGATTTAAATTCGAATCAATGCGAATTGGAAGGCTTAGCTTCAAATCCATGCGAAACAAACGGTTTAGATTCAGATACTTGTGATAAACATGATTTAGCTTCAACAGCATGCGAAACAAACAATTTTGCTTCAAATCCCAGCGAAACACATGATTTAGCTGCAAATCAATGCGAAGTAGAAGGGTTAGCTTCAAATCCATGAGAATCAAACGGTTGAGCTTCAAATATTTGTGATATACATGATTTATCTTCAAATGCAGGCGAAACAAAAGAGTTAGCTTCATGTCCATGCGAAACAAATGCTTTAGCTTGAAATACTTGTGATATACATGATTTATCTTCAAATGCAGGCGAAACAAAAGAGTTAGCTTCATATCCATGCGAAACAAATGCTTTAGCTTGAAATACTTGTGATATACATGATGCAGCTTCAAATGCAGGCGAAACAAACGAGTTAGCTTCAAATCCATGCGAAACATATGATTTAGCTTCAAATAAATGCGAAATAGACGGATTAGCTTCAAATACATGAGAAACAAATGATTTAACTTCAGATAATTGCGATATAAGTGATACAGATTCAAATGCAGTCAAATCAATCGAGTTAGCTTCAAATTAATGCGAAGTAGGAGGCTTATCTTCAAATCCATGCGAAACAAATGGTTTAGCTTCAAATACTTTTGATATACATGATTTAGCTTCAACTGCATGCCAAAAAAACGAGTTAGTTTCAAATCATGCGAAACACATGATTCAGCATCAAATCAATGCGAAGTAGCAGGCTTAGTTTCAAATACGTGAGAAACAAATGATTTATCTTCAGATAATTGCGATATATGTCATATAGCTTCAATGCACGCGAAACAATCGAGTTAGATTCAAATCCATGCGAAATACATGATTTAGATTCAAATCAATGCGAAATGGAAGGCTTAGCTTCAAATCCATGCGAATCAAACGATTTAGATTCAGATATTTGTGATAAACATGATTTAGCTTCAACAGCATACGAAACAAACAAGTTTGCTTCAAATCCCAGCGAAACACATGATTTAGCTGCAAATCAATGCGAAGTAGAAGGGTTAGCTTCAAATCCATGCGAATCAAAAGGTTGAGCTTCAAATACTTGTGATATACATAATTTAGCTTCAACTGCATGCGAAAGAAACGAGTTAGCTTCAAATCCAAGCGAAACACATGATTTATCTTCAAGTCAATGCGAAGTTGAAGGCTTTGCTTCAAATCCATGCGATGCGAATGGTTTAGCTTCCAATACTTGTGATATACATGATTTATCTTCAAATACGGGCGAAAAAAACGAGTTAGCTTCACATCCATGCGAAAAAGATGATTTAGCTTCAAATAAATTCGAAATAGACGGCTTAGCCTCAAATACATGAGAAACAAATGATTTATCTTCAGATAATTGCGATGTAAGTGATATAGCTTCAAATGCAGGCGAAACAATCGAGTTAGCTTCAAATCAATGCGAAGTGGAACGCTTAGCTTCAAATCCACGCGATACAAATGGTTTAGCTTCAAATACTTGTGCTATACATGATTTATCTTCAAATGCAGGCGAAGCAAAAGAGTTAGCTTCAAAACCAAGCGAAACACATCGTTTAGCTTCAAATTCATGCGAATCACATAGTTTAGCTCAATATTCATGCGAAACAGATGGTTTATATTCAGGTACTTGTGATAAACATGATTTAGCTTCAACTGCATGCGAAACAAACGAGTTAGCTTCAAAACCAAGCGAAACACATGATTTAGCTTCAAATCAATGCGAAGTAGAAGGCTTAGCTTCAAATTCATGCGACGTAGGAGGCTTATCATCAAATCAATGCGAAACAAATGGTTTAGCTTCAAATACTTGTGATATACATGATTTAGCTTCAACTGCATGCGAAACAAACGAGTTAGCTTCAAATCCATGCGAAACATATGATTTAGCTTCAAATCAATGCGAAGTAGAAGGCTTAGCTTCAAATCCATGCGAAACAAAATGGTTTAGCTTCAAATACTTGTGATATACATAATTTAGCTTCAACTGCATGCGAAAGAAACGAGTTAGCTTCAAATCCAAGCGAAACACATGATTTATCTTCAAGTCAATGCGAAGTTGAAGGCTTTGCTTCAAATCCATGCGATGCGAATGGTTTAGCTTCAAATACTTGTGATATACATGATTTATCTTCAAATACAGGCGAAAAAAACGAGTTAGCTTCACATCCATGCGAAACAGATGATTTAGCTTCAAATAAATTCGAAATAGACGGCTTAGCCTCAAATACATGAGAAACAAATGATTTATCTTCAGATAATTGCGATGTAAGTGATATAGCTTCAAATGCAGGCAAAACAATCGAGTTAGCTTCAAATCAATGCGAAGTGGAACGCTTAGCTTCAAATCCACGCGATACAAATGGTTTAGCTTCAAATACTTGTGATATCCATGATTTATCTTCAATTGCAGGCGAAACAAAAGAGTTAGCTTCATATCCATGCGAAACAAATGCTTTAGCTTGAAATAATTCTGATAAACATGATTTAGCTTCAACTGCATGCGAAACAAACGAGTTAGCTTCAAATCCCAGCGAAACACATGATTTAGCTGCAAATCAATGCGAAGTAGAAGGGTTAGCTTCAAATCCATGCGAATCAAAATGTTGAGCTTCAAATACTTGTGATATACATGATTTATCTTCAAATGCAGGCGAAACAAAAGAGTTAGCTTCATATCCATGCGAAACACATCATTTAGCTTCAAATTCATGCGAAACAAATGGTTTAGCTTCAAATACTTGTGATTTACATGATTTATGTCCAAATGCAGGCGAGACAAAAGAGTTAGCTTCAAATCAATGCGAAGTACAAGGCTTATGTTCAAACACATGAGAAACAAATGATTTATCATCAGATAATTGCGATAAATGTGATATAGATGCAAATGCAGGCGAAACAATCGAGTTAGCTTCAAATCAATGCGAAGTAGAGGGCTTATCTTCAAATCCATGCGAAGCAAATGGTTTAGATTCAAATACTTGTGATATACATGATTCAGCTTCAACTGCATGCGAAACAAACGAGTTAGCTTCAAAATCAAGCGAAACACATGATTTAGATTCAAATCAATGCGAAATAGAAGGCTTAGCTTCAAATCAATGCGACGTAGAAGGCTTATCATCAAATCAATGCGAAATAAATGGTTTAGCTTCAAATACTTGTGATATACATGATTTAGCTTCAACTGCATGCGTAACAAACGAGTTAGCTTGAAAACCAAGCGAAAGAAATGATTTAGCTGCAAATCAATGCAAAGTAGAAAGCTTAGCTTCAAATCCATGTGAATCAAACGGTTTAGCTTCAAATGCTCGTGATATACATGATTTATCTTCAAATGCAGGCGAAACAAAAGAGTTAGCTTCAAATCCATGCGAAACAAATGCTTTAGCTTCAAATACTTTTGATAAACATGATTTAGCTTCAACTGCGTGCGAAACAAACGAGTTAGCTTCAAATCCATGCGAAACATATGATTTAGCTTCAAATAAATGCGATATAGACGGCTTAGCTTCAAATACATGAGAAGCAAATGATTTATCTTCAGATAATTTGCGATATAAGAGATATAGATTCAAATGCAGGCCAAACAATCGAGTTAGCTTCAAATCCATGCGAAAAACATGATTTAGCTTCAAATCAATGCGAAGTACAAGGCTTATATTCAAATACATGAGAAGCAAATGATTTATCTTCAGATAATTGCGATATAAGTGATATAGATTCAAATGCATGCGAAACAAACGCTTTACCTTCAAATCGAAGCGAAACACATTATTTAGGTTCAAATCAATGCGAAATAGACGGCTTAGCATCAAATACATGAGAAACAAATGATTTATCTTCAGATAATTGCGATATAAGTCATATAGATTCAAATGCAGTCGAATCAATCGAGTTAGCTTCAAATTAATGCGAAGTAGGAGGATTATCTTCAAATCCATGCGAATCAAATGGTTTAGCTTAAAATACTTGTGATATACATGATTTAGCTTCAACTGCATGCGTAACAAACGACTTAGCTTCAAAACCAAGCAAAACACAAGATTTAGCTTCAAAACAATGCGAAGTGGAACGCTTAACTTCAAATACATGAGAAACAAATGGTTTAGCTTCAAATACTTGTGATATACAATGATTTAGCTTCAACTGCATGCGAAACAAACGAGTTAGCTTCAAATCCAAGCGAAACACATGATTTATCTTCAAATTAATGCGAAGTAGGAGGCTTATCTTCAAATCCATGCGAAACAAATGGTTTAGCTTCAAATACTTTTGATATACATGATTTAGCTTCAACTGGATGCCAAAAAAACGAGTTAGTTTCAAATCCATACGAAACACATGATTCAGCATCAAATCAATGCGAAGTAGCAGGCTTAGCTTCAAATACATGAGAAAAAAATGATTTTTCTTCAGATAATTGCGATATATGTGATATAGCTTCAAATGCACGCGAAACAATCGAGTTAGATTCAAATCCATGCGAAATACATGATTTATCTTCAAATGCAGGCGAAACAAAAGAGTTAGCTTCATATCCATGCGAAACACATCATTTAGCTTCAAATTATTGCGAAACAAATGGTTTAGCTTCAAATACTTGTGATATACATGATTTATGTCCAAATGCAGGCGAAACAAAAGAGTTAGCTTCAAGTCCATGCGAATCACGTGATTTAGCTTCAAATCAAAGCGAAGTAGAAGGCTTAGCTTCAAATCCATGGGAATCAAATGGTTTAGCTTCAAATACCTGTGATTTACATGATTTTGATTCAACTGCATGCGAAACAAACGAGTCAGCTTCAAATCCATGCTAAACAAACGAGTTAGCTTCAAATCCATGCGAAACTCATGATTTAGCTTCAAATCAATGCGAAATAGAAGGTTGATTTTCAGATCCATGCGAAACAAATGGTTTAGCTTCTAACACTTGTGATATACTACATTTAGCTTCAACAGCATGCGAAACAAACGAGTTAGCTTTAAATCTATGCGATAGAATCGAGTTAGCTTCAAATCCATGAGAAACAGATGATTTAGCTTCAATTCATTGCGAAATAGAAGGCTGATATTCGAATCCATTCGAAACAAATGGTTTAGCTGCAAATACTTGTGATGTACATGATTTAGCTTCAACTGCATGCGAAACAAACGAGTTAGCTTCAAATCCAGACGAAACTCGTGATTTATCTTCAAATCAATACGAAATAGAAGGCTCATTTTCAAATCCATGCGAAACAAATGGTTTAGCTTCAAATACTTGTGAAATACATGATTGCTCTCAACTGCATGCGAAACAAACGTGTTACTTTAAATCCATGAGAAACACATGATTTAGCTTCAAATCAATGCGAAATAGAAGGCTGATTTTCGAATCCATGCAAAACAAATGGATTATCTTCAAATACTTGTGATATACATGATTTAGCTTCAACTGCATGCGAAACAAACGAGTTTGCTTGAAATCCAAGCGAAACACATGATTTATCTTCAAATCAATGCGAAGTGGAAGGCTTAGCTTCAACTCCATGCGAAACGAATGATTTAGCTTCAAATACTTGCGAGCATAAGTGATATAGCTTCAACTGCATGCGAAACAAACGAGTTTTCTTCAAACCCAAACGAAACACTTGATTTAGCTTCAAATCAATGCGAAGTAGGAGGCTTAGCTTCAAATCCATGCGAATCAAATGGTTTAGCTTCAAATACTTGTGATATACATGATTTTGCTTCAACTGCATGCGAAACAAACGAGTTAGCTTTAAATCCATGCGATAGAAACGAGTTAGCTTCAAATCCATGAGAAACACATTATTTACCTTCAAATCATTGCGAAATAGAACTCTGATTTTCGAATCCATGCGTAACAAATGGTTTAGCTTCAAATCCATGCGAAACTCATGATTTAGATTCAAATCAATGCGAAATAGAAGGCTGATTTACGAATCCATGCGAAACAAATGGTTTAGCTTCAAATACTTGTGATATACATGATTTAGGTTCAACTGCATGCGAAACAAACGTGTTAGCTTTAAGTCCAAGCGAAACACATGATTTAGCTTCAAATCCAAGCAAATACATGATCAAGCTTCAAATCAATGCGAAGTAGAACGCTTAGATTCAAATCCATGCGAATCAAATGGTTTAGCTTCAAATACTTGTGATATACATGATTTAGCTTCAACTGCATGCGTAACAAACGAGTTAGCTTGAAAACCAAGCGAAAGAAATGATTTAGCTGCAAATCAATGCAAAGTAGAAAGCTTAGCTTCAAATCCATGTGAATCAAACGGTTTAGCTTCAAATGCTCGTGATATACATGATTTATCTTCAAATGCAGGCGAAACAAAAGAGTTAGCTTCAAATCCATGCGAAACAAATGCTTTAGCTTCAAATACTTTTGATAAACATGATTTAGCTTCAACTGCGTGCGAAACAAACGAGTTAGCTTCAAATCCATGCGAAACATATGATTTAGCTTCAAATAAATGCGATATAGACGGCTTAGCTTCAAATACATGAGAAGCAAATGATTTATCTTCAGATAATTTGCGATATAAGAGATATAGATTCAAATGCAGGCCAAACAATCGAGTTAGCTTCAAATCCATGCGAAAAACATGATTTAGCTTCAAATCAATGCGAAGTACAAGGCTTATATTCAAATACATGAGAAGCAAATGATTTATCTTCAGATAATTGCGATATAAGTGATATAGATTCAAATGCATGCGAAACAAACGCTTTACCTTCAAATCGAAGCGAAACACATTATTTAGGTTCAAATCAATGCGAAATAGACGGCTTAGCATCAAATACATGAGAAACAAATGATTTATCTTCAGATAATTGCGATATAAGTCATATAGATTCAAATGCAGTCGAATCAATCGAGTTAGCTTCAAATTAATGCGAAGTAGGAGGATTATCTTCAAATCCATGCGAATCAAATGGTTTAGCTTAAAATACTTGTGATATACATGATTTAGCTTCAACTGCATGCGAAACAAACGAGTTAGCTTCAAATCCAAGCGAAACACATGATTTATCTTCAAATTAATGCGAAGTAGGAGGCTTATCTTCAAATCCATGCGAAACAAATGGTTTAGCTTCAAATACTTTTGATATACATGATTTAGCTTCAACTGGATGCCAAAAAAACGAGTTAGTTTCAAATCCATACGAAACACATGATTCAGCATCAAATCAATGCGAAGTAGCAGGCTTAGCTTCAAATACATGAGAAAAAAATGATTTTTCTTCAGATAATTGCGATATATGTGATATAGCTTCAAATGCACGCGAAACAATCGAGTTAGATTCAAATCCATGCGAAATACATGATTTATCTTCAAATGCAGGCGAAACAAAAGAGTTAGCTTCATATCCATGCGAAACACATCATTTAGCTTCAAATTATTGCGAAACAAATGGTTTAGCTTCAAATACTTGTGATATACATGATTTATGTCCAAATGCAGGCGAAACAAAAGAGTTAGCTTCAAGTCCATGCGAATCACGTGATTTAGCTTCAAATCAAAGCGAAGTAGAAGGCTTAGCTTCAAATCCATGGGAATCAAATGGTTTAGCTTCAAATACCTGTGATTTACATGATTTTGATTCAACTGCATGCGAAACAAACGAGTCAGCTTCAAATCCATGCTAAACAAACGAGTTAGCTTCAAATCCATGCGAAACTCATGATTTAGCTTCAAATCAATGCGAAATAGAAGGTTGATTTTCAGATCCATGCGAAACAAATGGTTTAGCTTCTAACACTTGTGATATACTACATTTAGCTTCAACAGCATGCGAAACAAACGAGTTAGCTTCAAAACTATGCGATAGAATCGAGTTAGCTTCAAATCCATGAGAAACAGATGATTTAGCTTCAATTCATTGCGAAATAGAAGGCTGATATTCGAATCCATTCGAAACAAATGGTTTAGCTGCAAATACTTGTGATGTACATGATTTAGCTTCAACTGCATGCGAAACAAACGAGTTAGCTTCAAATCCAGACGAAACTCGTGATTTATCTTCAAATCAATACGAAATAGAAGGCTCATTTTCAAATCCATGCGAAACAAATGGTTTAGCTTCAAATACTTGTGAAATACATGATTGCTCTCAACTGCATGCGAAACAAACGTGTTACTTTAAATCCATGAGAAACACATGATTTAGCTTCAAATCAATGCGAAATAGAAGGCTGATTTTCGAATCCATGCAAAACAAATGGATTATCTTCAAATACTTGTGATATACATGATTTAGCTTCAACTGCATGCGAAACAAACGAGTTTGCTTGAAATCCAAGCGAAACACATGATTTATCTTCAAATCAATGCGAAGTGGAAGGCTTAGCTTCAACTCCATGCGAAACGAATGATTTAGCTTCAAATACTTGCGAGCATAAGTGATATAGCTTCAACTGCATGCGAAACAAACGAGTTTTCTTCAAACCCAAACGAAACACTTGATTTAGCTTCAAATCAATGCGAAGTAGGAGGCTTAGCTTCAAATCCATGCGAATCAAATGGTTTAGCTTCAAATACTTGTGATATACATGATTTTGCTTCAACTGCATGCGAAACAAACGAGTTAGCTTTAAATCCATGCGATAGAAACGAGTTAGCTTCAAATCCATGAGAAACACATTATTTACCTTCAAATCATTGCGAAATAGAACTCTGATTTTCGAATCCATGCGTAACAAATGGTTTAGCTTCAAATCCATGCGAAACTCATGATTTAGATTCAAATCAATGCGAAATAGAAGGCTGATTTACGAATCCATGCGAAACAAATGGTTTAGCTTCAAATACTTGTGATATACATGATTTAGGTTCAACTGCATGCGAAACAAACGTGTTAGCTTTAAGTCCAAGCGAAACACATGATTTAGCTTCAAATCCAAGCAAATACATGATCAAGCTTCAAATCAATGCGAAGTAGAACGCTTAGATTCAAATCCATGCGAATCAAATGGTTTAGCTTCTAATACTTGTGATATACATGATTTTGCTTCAACTGCATGCGAAACAAACGAGTTAGCTTCAAATCCATGCGAAACAAACGAGTTAGCTTCAAATCAATGCGAAATAGAAGGCTGATTTTCGAATCCATGCGAAACAAATGGTTTAGCTTCAAATACTTGTGATATACATGATTTTGCTTCAACTGCATGCGAAACAAACGAGTTAGCTTTAAATCCATGCGATAGAAACGAGTTAGCTTCAAATCCATGAGAAACACATTATTTACCTTCAAATCATTGCGAAATAGAACTCTGATTTTCGAATCCATGCGTAACAAATGGTTTAGCTTCAAATACTTGTGATATACATGATTTAGGTTCAACTGCATGCGAAACAAACGTGTTAGCTTTAAGTCCATGCGAAACTCATGATTTAGCTTCAAATCAATGCGAAATAGAAGGCTGACTTTCGAATCCATGCGAAACAAATGGTTTAGCTTCAAATACTTGTGATATACATGATTTAGGTTCAACTGCATGCGAAACAAACGTGTTAGCTTTAAGCCCATGCGAAACATGATTTAGCTTCAAATCCAAGCGAAATACATGATTAAGCTTCAAATCAATGCGAAGTAGAACGCTTAGCTTCAAATCCATGCGAATCAAATGGTTTAGCTTCTAATACTTGTGATATACATGATTTTGCTTCAACTGCATGCGAAACAAACGAGTTAGCTTCAAATCCATGCGAAACTCATGATTTAGCTTCAAATCAATGCGAAATAGAAGGCTGATTTTCGAATCCATGCGAAACAAATGGTTTAGCTTCAAATACTTGTGATATACATGATTTAGCTTCAACTGCATGCGAAACAATCGTGTTATCTTTAAATCCATGCAAAACACATGATTTAGCTCCAAATCAATGCGAAGTAGTAGGTTTAGCTCCAAATCCATGCGAAACAAATGGTTTAGCTTCAAATATTTGTGATATACATGATTTAGCTTCAAATGCAGGCGAGACAAACGAGTTAGCTTTAAGTCCATGCGAAACACATGATTTAGCTACAAATACAAGCGAAATACATGATTAAGCTTCAAATCAATGCGAAGAAGAAGGCTTAGCTTCAAATCCATGCGAATCAAATGGTTCAGCTTCTAATACTTGTGATATACATGATTTTTCTTCAACTGCATGCGAAACAAACGAGTTAGCATCAAATCCATGCGAATCAAATGGTTTAGCTTCTAATACTTGTGATATACATGATTTTGCTTCAACTGCATGCGAAACAAACGAGTTAGCTTCAAATCCATGCGAAACAAACGAGTTAGCTTCAAATCAATGCGAAATAGAAGGCTGATTTTCGAATCCATGCGAAACAAATGGTTTAGCTTCAAATACTTGTGATATACATGATTTAGCTTCAACTGCATGCGAAACAATCGTGTTATCTTTAAATCCATGCAAAACACATGGTTTAGCTCCAAATCAATGCGAAGTAGTAGGTTTAGCTCCAAATCCATGGGAATCAAATGGTTTAGCTTCAAATACTTGTGATATACATGATTTAGGTTCAACTGCATGCGAAACAAACGTGTTAGCTTTAAGTCCATGCGAAACTCATGATTTAGCTTCAAATCAATGCGAAATAGAAGGCTGACTTTCGAATCCATGCGAAACAAATGGTTTAGCATCAAATACTTGTGATATACATGATTTAGGTTCAACTGCATGCGAAACAAACGTGTTAGCTTTAAGTCCATGCGAAACATGATTTAGCTTCAAATCCAAGCGAAATACATGATTAAGCTTCAAATCAATGCGAAGTAGAACGCTTAGCTTCAAATCCATGCGAATCAAATGGTTTAGCTTCTAATACTTGTGATATACATGACTTTGCTTCAACTGCATGCGAAACAAACGAGTTAGCTTCAAATCCATGCGAAACAAACGAGTTAGCTTCAAATCCATGCGAAACAAACGAGTTAGCTTCAAATCCATGCGAAACTCATGATTTAGCTTCAAATCAATGCGAAATAGAAGGCTGATTTTCGAATCTATTCGAAACAAATGGTTTAGCTTCAAATGCTTGTGATCCTACATGATTTAGCGTCAACTGCATGCGAAACAATCGTGTTATCTTTAAATCCATGCAAAACACATGATTTAGCTCCAAATCAATGCGAAGTAGTAGGTTTAGCTCCAAATCCATGCGAAACAAATGGTTTAGCTTCAAATATTTGTGATATACAATGATTTAGCTTCAACTGCATGCGAAACAAACGAGTCAGCTTCAAATCCAAGCGAAACAAATGATTTATCTTCAAATCAATGCGAAGTTGAAGGCTTTGCTTCAAATCAATGCGAAGCGAATGGTTTAGCTTCAAATACTTGTGATATACATGATTTATCTCCAAATACAGGCGAAAAAAACGAGTTAGCTTCAAAACCAAGCGAAACACATGATTTAGATTCAAATCAATGCGAAGTAGAAGGCTTAGCTTCAAATTCATGCGAAACGAACGACTGACCTTCAAATACTTGCGAATATAAGTGATATAGCTGCAAATGCATGCGAAACAAACGAGTTAGCTTCAAATCCATAAGAAACATATGATTTAGCTTCAAATCAATGCGATATAGACGGCTTAGCTTCAAATACATGAGAAGCAAATGATTTACCTTCAGATAATTGCGATATAAGTGATATAGATTCAAATGCAGTCGAATCAATCGAGTTAGCTTCAAATTAATGCGAAGTAGGAGGCTTATCTTCAAATCCATGCGAAACAAATGGTTTAGCTTCAAATACTTGTGATATACATGATTTAGCTTCAACTGCATGCGAAACAAACGAGTTAGCTTCAAAACCCAGCGAAACACCTGATTTAGATTCAAATCAATGCGAAGTAGAAGGCTTAGCTTCAAATTCATGCGAAGCGAATGGTTTAGCTTCAAATCCATGCGAAACATATGATTTAGCTTCAAATAAATGCGAAATAGATGGCTTAGCTTCAAATACATGAGAAACAAATGATTTATCTTCAGATAATTGCGATGTAAGTGATATAGCTTCAAATGCAGTCGAAACAATCGAGTTAGCTTCAAATCAATGCGAAGTGGAACGCTTAGCTTCAAATACATGAGAAACAAATAGTTTAGCTTCAAATACTTGTGATATAAATGATTTAGCTTCAACTGCATGCGCAAAAACGCTTTACCTTCAAATCCAAGCGAAACACATGATTTAGGTTCAAATCAATGCGAAGTGGAAGGCTTAGCTTCAAATTCATGAGAAACAAATGGCTTAGAAACAAATACTTGTGATATACATGATTTAGCTTCAACTGCGTGCGAAACAAACGAGTTAGCTTCAAAACCAAGCGAAACACATGATTTAGATTCAAATCAATGCGAAATAGAAGGCATAGCTTCAAATCAATGTGAAGTAGAAGGCTTAGCTTCAAATCCATGCGAATCAAACGGATTAGCTTCAAATACTCGTGATATACATGATTTAGCTTCAAATTCAGGCGAAGCAAAAGAGTTAGCTTCAAAACCATGCGAAACACATCATTTGGCTTCAAATTCATGCGAAACACATTGTTTAGATTCATAGATTCATATTCTTGCGAAACAGATGGTTTAGATTCAGATACTTGTGATAAACATGATCTAGCTTCAACTGCTTGCGAAACAAACATGTTAGCTTCAAATCCAAGAGAAACGCATGATTTAAATTCAAATCAATGTCAAGTAGGAGGCTTAGCTTCAAATCCATGCGAAACAAATGCTTTAGCTTCAAATACTTTTGATAAACATGATTTAGCTTCAACTGCATGCGAAGAAAACGAGTTAGCTTCAATTCCATGCGAAACATATGATTTAGCTTCAAATCAGTGCGAAATAGACGGCTTATCTTCAAATCCATGCGAAGCAATTGGTTTAGCATCAAATACTTGTGATATACATGATTTAGCTTCAACTGCATGCGAAACAAACGTGTTAGCTTCAAATCCAAGCGAAACACATGATTTAACTTCAAGTCAATGCGAAGTTGAAGGCTTTGCTTCAAATCCACGCGAAGCGAATGGTTTAGCTTCAAATACTTGTGATATACATGATTTATCTTCAAATACAGGCGAAAAAAACGAGTTAGCTTCAAATCCATGCGAAACATATGATTTAGCTTCAAATAAATGCGAAATAGGAGGCTTAGCTTCAAATTCATGCGATAGAAATGGTTTAGCTTCAAATACTTGTGATATACATGATTCAGCTTCAACTGCATGCGAAACAAACGAGTTAGCTTCAAATTAATGCGAAGTAGGAGGCTTGTCTTCAAATCCATGCGAAACAAATGGTTTAGCTTCAAATACTTGTGATATACATGATTTAACTTCAACTGCATGCGAAACAAACGAGTTAGCTTCAAATCCAAGCGAAACACATGATTTATCTTCAAATCGATGCGAAGTTGAAGGCATTGCTTCAAATCCATGCGAAGCGAATGGTTTAGATCTAAATACTTGTGATATACATGATTTATCTCCAAATACAGGCGAAAAAAAACGAGTTAGCTTCAAATCAATGCGAAGTGGAACCCTTAGCTTCAAATCCACGCGATACAAATGGTTTAGCTTCAAATACTTGTGCTATACATGATTTATCTTCAAATGCAGGCGAAGCAAAAGAGTTAGCTTCAAAACCAAGCGAAACACATGATTTAGATTCAAATCAATTCGAAGTAGAAGGCTTAGCTTCAAATTCATGCGAAACAAATGGTTTAGCTTCAATTACTTGTGATATACATGATGCAGCTTCAAATCCATGCGAAACAAACGAGTTAGCTTCAAATCCAAGCGAAACACATGATTTACATTCAAATCAATGCGAAATAGAAGGCTTAGCTTCAAATCAATGAGACGTATCAGGCTTATCATCAAATCAATGTGAAACAAGTGGTTTAGCTTCAAATACTTGTGATATACAATGATTTAACTTCAACTGCATGCGAAACAAACGAGTTAGCTTCAAACCCAAGCGAAACACATGATTTATCTTCAAATCAATGCGAAGTTGAAGGCTTTGCTTCAAATCCATGCGAAGCGAATGGTTCAGCTTCAAATATTTGTGATATACATGATTTATCTCCAAATACAGGCGAAAAAAACGAGTTAGCTTCAAATCCATGCGAAACATATGATTTAGCTTCAAATAAATGCGAAATAGACGGATTAGCTTCAAATACATGAGAAGCAAATGATTTAACTTCTGATAATTGCGATATAAGTGATATAGATTCAAATGCAGTCAAATCAATCGAGTTAGCTTCAAATTAATGCGAAGTAGGAGGCTTATCTTCAAATCCATGCGAAACAAATGGTTTAGCTTCAAATACTTTTGATATACATGATTTAGCTTCAACTGCATGCCAAAAAAACGAGTTAGTTTCAAATCCATGCGAAACACATGATTCAGCATCAAATCAATGCGAAGTAGCAGGCTTAGTTTCAAATACGTGAGAAACAAATGATTTATCTTCAGATAATTGCGATATATGTGATATAGCTTCAAATGCACGCGAAACAATCGAGTTAGATTCAAATCCATGCGAAATACATGATTTAGATTCGAATCAATGCGAATTGGAAGGCTTAGCTTCAAATCCATGCGAAACAAACGGTTTAGATTCAGATACTTGTGATAAACATGATTTAGCTTCAACAGCATGCGAAACAAACAAGTTTGCTTCAAATCCCAGCGAAACACATGATTTAGCTGCAAATCAATGCGAAGTAGAAGGGTTAGCTTCAAATCCATGAGAATCAAACGGTTGAGCTTCAAATACTTGTGATATACATGATTTATCTTCAAATACAGGCGAAAAAAACGAGTTAGCTTCACATCCATGCGAAACAGATGATTTAGCTTCAAATAAATTCGAAATAGACGGCTTAGCCTCAAATACATGAGAAACAAATGATTTATCTTCAGATAATTGCGACGTAAGTGATATAGCTTCAAATGCAGGCAAAACAATCGAGTTAGCTTCAAATCAATGCGAAGTGGAACGCTTAGCTTCAAATCCACGCGATACAAATGGTTTAGCTTCAAATACTTGTGCTATACATGATTTATCTTCAAATGCAGGCGAAGCAAAAGAGTTAGCTTCAAAACCAAGCGAAACACATGATTTAGATTCAAATCAATTCGAAGTAGAAGGCTTAGCTTCAAATTCATGCGAAACAAATGGTTTAGCTTCAATTACTTGTGATATACATGATGCAGCTTCAAATCCATGCGAAACAAACGAGTTAGCTTCAAATCCAAGCGAAACACATGATTTATCTTCAAATCAATGCGAAGTTGAAGGCTTTGCTTCAAATCCATGCGAAGCGAATGGTTCAGCTTCAAATATTTGTGATATACATGATTTATCTCCAAATACAGGCGAAAAAACGAGTTAGCTTCAAATCCATGCGAAACATATGATTTAGCTTCAAATAAATGCGAAATAGACGGATTAGCTTCAAATACATGAGAAACAAATGATTTAACTTCTGATAATTGCGATATAAGTGATATAGATTCAAATGCAGTCAAATCAATCGAGTTAGCTTCAAATTAATGCGAAGTAGGAGGCTTATCTTCAAATCCATGCGAAACAAATGGTTTAGCTTCAAATACTTTTGATATACATGATTTAGCTTCAACTGCATGCCAAAAAAACGAGTTAGTTTCAAATCCATGCGAAACACATGATTCAGCATCAAATCAATGCGAAGTAGCAGGCTTAGTTTCAAATACGTGAGAAACAAATGATTTATCTTCAGATAATTGCGATATATGTGATATAGCTTCAAATGCACGCGAAACAATCGAGTTAGATTCAAATCCATGCGAAATACATGATTTAAATTCGAATCAATGCGAATTGGAAGGCTTAGCTTCAAATCCATGCGAAACAAACGGTTTAGATTCAGATACTTGTGATAAACATGATTTAGCTTCAACAGCATGCGAAACAAACAATTTTGCTTCAAATCCCAGCGAAACACATGATTTAGCTGCAAATCAATGCGAAGTAGAAGGGTTAGCTTCAAATCCATGAGAATCAAACGGTTGAGCTTCAAATATTTGTGATATACATGATTTATCTTCAAATGCAGGCGAAACAAAAGAGTTAGCTTCATGTCCATGCGAAACAAATGCTTTAGCTTGAAATACTTGTGATATACATGATTTATCTTCAAATGCAGGCGAAACAAAAGAGTTAGCTTCATATCCATGCGAAACAAATGCTTTAGCTTGAAATACTTGTGATATACATGATGCAGCTTCAAATGCAGGCGAAACAAACGAGTTAGCTTCAAATCCATGCGAAACATATGATTTAGCTTCAAATAAATGCGAAATAGACGGATTAGCTTCAAATACATGAGAAACAAATGATTTAACTTCAGATAATTGCGATATAAGTGATACAGATTCAAATGCAGTCAAATCAATCGAGTTAGCTTCAAATTAATGCGAAGTAGGAGGCTTATCTTCAAATCCATGCGAAACAAATGGTTTAGCTTCAAATACTTTTGATATACATGATTTAGCTTCAACTGCATGCCAAAAAAACGAGTTAGTTTCAAATCCATGCGAAACACATGATTCAGCATCAAATCAATGCGAAGTAGCAGGCTTAGTTTCAAATACGTGAGAAACAAATGATTTATCTTCAGATAATTGCGATATATGTCATATAGCTTCAAATGCACGCGAAACAATCGAGTTAGATTCAAATCCATGCGAAATACATGATTTAGATTCAAATCAATGCGAAATGGAAGGCTTAGCTTCAAATCCATGCGAATCAAACGATTTAGATTCAGATATTTGTGATAAACATGATTTAGCTTCAACAGCATACGAAACAAACAAGTTTGCTTCAAATCCCAGCGAAACACATGATTTAGCTGCAAATCAATGCGAAGTAGAAGGGTTAGCTTCAAATCCATGCGAATCAAAAGGTTGAGCTTCAAATACTTGTGATATACATAATTTAGCTTCAACTGCATGCGAAAGAAACGAGTTAGCTTCAAATCCAAGCGAAACACATGATTTATCTTCAAGTCAATGCGAAGTTGAAGGCTTTGCTTCAAATCCATGCGATGCGAATGGTTTAGCTTCCAATACTTGTGATATACATGATTTATCTTCAAATACGGGCGAAAAAAACGAGTTAGCTTCACATCCATGCGAAAAAGATGATTTAGCTTCAAATAAATTCGAAATAGACGGCTTAGCCTCAAATACATGAGAAACAAATGATTTATCTTCAGATAATTGCGATGTAAGTGATATAGCTTCAAATGCAGGCGAAACAATCGAGTTAGCTTCAAATCAATGCGAAGTGGAACGCTTAGCTTCAAATCCACGCGATACAAATGGTTTAGCTTCAAATACTTGTGCTATACATGATTTATCTTCAAATGCAGGCGAAGCAAAAGAGTTAGCTTCAAAACCAAGCGAAACACATCGTTTAGCTTCAAATTCATGCGAATCACATAGTTTAGCTCAATATTCATGCGAAACAGATGGTTTATATTCAGGTACTTGTGATAAACATGATTTAGCTTCAACTGCATGCGAAACAAACGAGTTAGCTTCAAAACCAAGCGAAACACATGATTTAGCTTCAAATCAATGCGAAGTAGAAGGCTTAGCTTCAAATTCATGCGACGTAGGAGGCTTATCATCAAATCAATGCGAAACAAATGGTTTAGCTTCAAATACTTGTGATATACATGATTTAGCTTCAACTGCATGCGAAACAAACGAGTTAGCTTCAAATCCATGCGAAACATATGATTTAGCTTCAAATCAATGCGAAGTAGAAGGCTTAGCTTCAAATCCATGCGAAACAAAATGGTTTAGCTTCAAATACTTGTGATATACATAATTTAGCTTCAACTGCATGCGAAAGAAACGAGTTAGCTTCAAATCCAAGCGAAACACATGATTTATCTTCAAGTCAATGCGAAGTTGAAGGCTTTGCTTCAAATCCATGCGATGCGAATGGTTTAGCTTCAAATACTTGTGATATACATGATTTATCTTCAAATACAGGCGAAAAAAACGAGTTAGCTTCACATCCATGCGAAACAGATGATTTAGCTTCAAATAAATTCGAAATAGACGGCTTAGCCTCAAATACATGAGAAACAAATGATTTATCTTCAGATAATTGCGATGTAAGTGATATAGCTTCAAATGCAGGCAAAACAATCGAGTTAGCTTCAAATCAATGCGAAGTGGAACGCTTAGCTTCAAATCCACGCGATACAAATGGTTTAGCTTCAAATACTTGTGATATCCATGATTT
Source organism: Megalopta genalis (assembly GCF_051020955.1). Classification (NCBI taxonomy): domain Eukaryota; kingdom Metazoa; phylum Arthropoda; class Insecta; order Hymenoptera; family Halictidae; genus Megalopta; species Megalopta genalis. Next base: position 21,148 of record NW_027478002.1, read on the forward strand.
ATCTTCAATTGCAGGCGAAACAAAAGAGTTAGCTTCATATCCATGCGAAACAAATGCTTTAGCTTGAAATAATTCTGATAAACATGATTTAGCTTCAACTGCATGCGAAACAAACGAGTTAGCTTCAAATCCCAGCGAAACACATGATTTAGCTGCAAATCAATGCGAAGTAGAAGGGTTAGCTTCAAATCCATGCGAATCAAAATGTTGAGCTTCAAATACTTGTGATATACATGATTTATCTTCAAATGCAGGCGAAACAAAAGAGTTAGCTTCATATCCATGCGAAACACATCATTTAGCTTCAAATTCATGCGAAACAAATGGTTTAGCTTCAAATACTTGTGATTTACATGATTTATGTCCAAATGCAGGCGAGACAAAAGAGTTAGCTTCAAATCAATGCGAAGTACAAGGCTTATGTTCAAACACATGAGAAACAAATGATTTATCATCAGATAATTGCGATAAATGTGATATAGATGCAAATGCAGGCGAAACAATCGAGTTAGCTTCAAATCAATGCGAAGTAGAGGGCTTATCTTCAAATCCATGCGAAGCAAATGGTTTAGATTCAAATACTTGTGATATACATGATTCAGCTTCAACTGCATGCGAAACAAACGAGTTAGCTTCAAAATCAAGCGAAACACATGATTTAGATTCAAATCAATGCGAAATAGAAGGCTTAGCTTCAAATCAATGCGACGTAGAAGGCTTATCATCAAATCAATGCGAAATAAATGGTTTAGCTTCAAATACTTGTGATATACATGATTTAGCTTCAACTGCATGCGTAACAAACGAGTTAGCTTGAAAACCAAGCGAAAGAAATGATTTAGCTGCAAATCAATGCAAAGTAGAAAGCTTAGCTTCAAATCCATGTGAATCAAACGGTTTAGCTTCAAATGCTCGTGATATACATGATTTATCTTCAAATGCAGGCGAAACAAAAGAGTTAGCTTCAAATCCATGCGAAACAAATGCTTTAGCTTCAAATACTTTTGATAAACATGATTTAGCTTCAACTGCGTGCGAAACAAACGAGTTAGCTTCAAATCCATGCGAAACATATGATTTAGCTTCAAATAAATGCGATATAGACGGCTTAGCTTCAAATACATGAGAAGCAAATGATTTATCTTCAGATAATTTGCGATATAAGAGATATAGATTCAAATGCAGGCCAAACAATCGAGTTAGCTTCAAATCCATGCGAAAAACATGATTTAGCTTCAAATCAATGCGAAGTACAAGGCTTATATTCAAATACATGAGAAGCAAATGATTTATCTTCAGATAATTGCGATATAAGTGATATAGATTCAAATGCATGCGAAACAAACGCTTTACCTTCAAATCGAAGCGAAACACATTATTTAGGTTCAAATCAATGCGAAATAGACGGCTTAGCATCAAATACATGAGAAACAAATGATTTATCTTCAGATAATTGCGATATAAGTCATATAGATTCAAATGCAGTCGAATCAATCGAGTTAGCTTCAAATTAATGCGAAGTAGGAGGATTATCTTCAAATCCATGCGAATCAAATGGTTTAGCTTAAAATACTTGTGATATACATGATTTAGCTTCAACTGCATGCGTAACAAACGACTTAGCTTCAAAACCAAGCAAAACACAAGATTTAGCTTCAAAACAATGCGAAGTGGAACGCTTAACTTCAAATACATGAGAAACAAATGGTTTAGCTTCAAATACTTGTGATATACAATGATTTAGCTTCAACTGCATGCGAAACAAACGAGTTAGCTTCAAATCCAAGCGAAACACATGATTTATCTTCAAATTAATGCGAAGTAGGAGGCTTATCTTCAAATCCATGCGAAACAAATGGTTTAGCTTCAAATACTTTTGATATACATGATTTAGCTTCAACTGGATGCCAAAAAAACGAGTTAGTTTCAAATCCATACGAAACACATGATTCAGCATCAAATCAATGCGAAGTAGCAGGCTTAGCTTCAAATACATGAGAAAAAAATGATTTTTCTTCAGATAATTGCGATATATGTGATATAGCTTCAAATGCACGCGAAACAATCGAGTTAGATTCAAATCCATGCGAAATACATGATTTATCTTCAAATGCAGGCGAAACAAAAGAGTTAGCTTCATATCCATGCGAAACACATCATTTAGCTTCAAATTATTGCGAAACAAATGGTTTAGCTTCAAATACTTGTGATATACATGATTTATGTCCAAATGCAGGCGAAACAAAAGAGTTAGCTTCAAGTCCATGCGAATCACGTGATTTAGCTTCAAATCAAAGCGAAGTAGAAGGCTTAGCTTCAAATCCATGGGAATCAAATGGTTTAGCTTCAAATACCTGTGATTTACATGATTTTGATTCAACTGCATGCGAAACAAACGAGTCAGCTTCAAATCCATGCTAAACAAACGAGTTAGCTTCAAATCCATGCGAAACTCATGATTTAGCTTCAAATCAATGCGAAATAGAAGGTTGATTTTCAGATCCATGCGAAACAAATGGTTTAGCTTCTAACACTTGTGATATACTACATTTAGCTTCAACAGCATGCGAAACAAACGAGTTAGCTTTAAATCTATGCGATAGAATCGAGTTAGCTTCAAATCCATGAGAAACAGATGATTTAGCTTCAATTCATTGCGAAATAGAAGGCTGATATTCGAATCCATTCGAAACAAATGGTTTAGCTGCAAATACTTGTGATGTACATGATTTAGCTTCAACTGCATGCGAAACAAACGAGTTAGCTTCAAATCCAGACGAAACTCGTGATTTATCTTCAAATCAATACGAAATAGAAGGCTCATTTTCAAATCCATGCGAAACAAATGGTTTAGCTTCAAATACTTGTGAAATACATGATTGCTCTCAACTGCATGCGAAACAAACGTGTTACTTTAAATCCATGAGAAACACATGATTTAGCTTCAAATCAATGCGAAATAGAAGGCTGATTTTCGAATCCATGCAAAACAAATGGATTATCTTCAAATACTTGTGATATACATGATTTAGCTTCAACTGCATGCGAAACAAACGAGTTTGCTTGAAATCCAAGCGAAACACATGATTTATCTTCAAATCAATGCGAAGTGGAAGGCTTAGCTTCAACTCCATGCGAAACAAATGGTTTAGCTTCAAATACTTGTGATATACATAATTTAGCTTCAACTGCATGCGAAACAAACGAGTTAGCTTCAAATCCATGCGAAACATATGATTTAGCTTCAAATCAATGCGAAGTAGAAGGCTTAGCTTCAAATCCATGCGAAACAAAATGGTTTAGCTTCAAATACTTGTGATATACATAATTTAGCTTCAACTGCATGCGAAAGAAACGAGTTAGCTTCAAATCCAAGCGAAACACATGATTTATCTTCAAGTCAATGCGAAGTTGAAGGCTTTGCTTCAAATCCATGCGATGCGAATGGTTTAGCTTCAAATACTTGTGATATACATGATTTATCTTCAAATACAGGCGAAAAAAACGAGTTAGCTTCACATCCATGCGAAACAGATGATTTAGCTTCAAATAAATTCGAAATAGACGGCTTAGCCTCAAATACATGAGAAACAAATGATTTATCTTCAGATAATTGCGATGTAAGTGATATAGCTTCAAATGCAGGCAAAACAATCGAGTTAGCTTCAAATCAATGCGAAGTGGAACGCTTAGCTTCAAATCCACGCGATACAAATGGTTTAGCTTCAAATACTTGTGATATCCATGATTTATCTTCAATTGCAGGCGAAACAAAAGAGTTAGCTTCATATCCATGCGAAACAAATGCTTTAGCTTGAAATAATTCTGATAAACATGATTTAGCTTCAACTGCATGCGAAACAAACGAGTTAGCTTCAAATCCCAGCGAAACACATGATTTAGCTGCAAATCAATGCGAAGTAGAAGGGTTAGCTTCAAATCCATGCGAATCAAAATGTTGAGCTTCAAATACTTGTGATATACATGATTTATCTTCAAATGCAGGCGAAACAAAAGAGTTAGCTTCATATCCATGCGAAACACATCATTTAGCTTCAAATTCATGCGAAACAAATGGTTTAGCTTCAAATACTTGTGATTTACATGATTTATGTCCAAATGCAGGCGAGACAAAAGAGTTAGCTTCAAATCAATGCGAAGTACAAGGCTTATGTTCAAACACATGAGAAACAAATGATTTATCATCAGATAATTGCGATAAATGTGATATAGATGCAAATGCAGGCGAAACAATCGAGTTAGCTTCAAATCAATGCGAAGTAGAGGGCTTATCTTCAAATCCATGCGAAGCAAATGGTTTAGATTCAAATACTTGTGATATACATGATTCAGCTTCAACTGCATGCGAAACAAACGAGTTAGCTTCAAAATCAAGCGAAACACATGATTTAGATTCAAATCAATGCGAAATAGAAGGCTTAGCTTCAAATCAATGCGACGTAGAAGGCTTATCATCAAATCAATGCGAAATAAATGGTTTAGCTTCAAATACTTGTGATATACATGATTTAGCTTCAACTGCATGCGTAACAAACGAGTTAGCTTGAAAACCAAGCGAAAGAAATGATTTAGCTGCAAATCAATGCAAAGTAGAAAGCTTAGCTTCAAATCCATGTGAATCAAACGGTTTAGCTTCAAATGCTCGTGATATACATGATTTATCTTCAAATGCAGGCGAAACAAAAGAGTTAGCTTCAAATCCATGCGAAACAAATGCTTTAGCTTCAAATACTTTTGATAAACATGATTTAGCTTCAACTGCGTGCGAAACAAACGAGTTAGCTTCAAATCCATGCGAAACATATGATTTAGCTTCAAATAAATGCGATATAGACGGCTTAGCTTCAAATACATGAGAAGCAAATGATTTATCTTCAGATAATTTGCGATATAAGAGATATAGATTCAAATGCAGGCCAAACAATCGAGTTAGCTTCAAATCCATGCGAAAAACATGATTTAGCTTCAAATCAATGCGAAGTACAAGGCTTATATTCAAATACATGAGAAGCAAATGATTTATCTTCAGATAATTGCGATATAAGTGATATAGATTCAAATGCATGCGAAACAAACGCTTTACCTTCAAATCGAAGCGAAACACATTATTTAGGTTCAAATCAATGCGAAATAGACGGCTTAGCATCAAATACATGAGAAACAAGTGATTTATCTTCAGATAATTGCGATATAAGTCATATAGATTCAAATGCAGTCGAATCAATCGAGTTAGCTTCAAATTAATGCGAAGTAGGAGGATTATCTTCAAATCCATGCGAATCAAATGGTTTAGCTTAAAATACTTGTGATATACATGATTTAGCTTCAACTGCATGCGTAACAAACGACTTAGCTTCAAAACCAAGCAAAACACAAGATTTAGCTTCAAAACAATGCGAAGTGGAACGCTTAACTTCAAATACATGAGAAACAAATGGTTTAGCTTCAAATACTTGTGATATACAATGATTTAGCTTCAACTGCATGCGAAACAAACGAGTTAGCTTCAAATCCAAGCGAAACACATGATTTATCTTCAAATTAATGCGAAGTAGGAGGCTTATCTTCAAATCCATGCGAAACAAATGGTTTAGCTTCAAATACTTTTGATATACATGATTTAGCTTCAACTGGATGCCAAAAAAACGAGTTAGTTTCAAATCCATACGAAACACATGATTCAGCATCAAATCAATGCGAAGTAGCAGGCTTAGCTTCAAATACATGAGAAAAAAATGATTTTTCTTCAGATAATTGCGATATATGTGATATAGCTTCAAATGCACGCGAAACAATCGAGTTAGATTCAAATCCATGCGAAATACATGATTTATCTTCAAATGCAGGCGAAACAAAAGAGTTAGCTTCATATCCATGCGAAACACATCATTTAGCTTCAAATTATTGCGAAACAAATGGTTTAGCTTCAAATACTTGTGATATACATGATTTATGTCCAAATGCAGGCGAAACAAAAGAGTTAGCATCAAGTCCATGCGAATCACGTGATTTAGCTTCAAATCAAAGCGAAGTAGAAGGCTTAGCTTCAAATCCATGGGAATCAAATGGTTTAGCTTCAAATACCTGTGATTTACATGATTTTGATTCAACTGCATGCGAAACAAACGAGTCAGCTTCAAATCCATGCTAAACAAACGAGTTAGCTTCAAATCCATGCGAAACTCATGATTTAGCTTCAAATCAATGCGAAATAGAAGGTTGATTTTCAGATCCATGCGAAACAAATGGTTTAGCTTCTAACACTTGTGATATACTACATTTAGCTTCAACAGCATGCGAAACAAACGAGTTAGCTTTAAATCTATGCGATAGAATCGAGTTAGCTTCAAATCCATGAGAAACAGATGATTTAGCTTCAATTCATTGCGAAATAGAAGGCTGATATTCGAATCCATTCGAAACAAATGGTTTAGCTGCAAATACTTGTGATGTACATGATTTAGCTTCAACTGCATGCGAAACAAACGAGTTAGCTTCAAATCCAGACGAAACTCGTGATTTATCTTCAAATCAATACGAAATAGAAGGCTCATTTTCAAATCCATGCGAAACAAATGGTTTAGCTTCAAATACTTGTGAAATACATGATTGCTCTCAACTGCATGCGAAACAAACGTGTTACTTTAAATCCATGAGAAACACATGATTTAGCTTCAAATCAATGCGAAATAGAAGGCTGATTTTCGAATCCATGCAAAACAAATGGATTATCTTCAAATACTTGTGATATACATGATTTAGCTTCAACTGCATGCGAAACAAACGAGTTTGCTTGAAATCCAAGCGAAACACATGATTTATCTTCAAATCAATGCGAAGTGGAAGGCTTAGCTTCAACTCCATGCGAAACGAATGGTTTAGCTTCAAATACTTGTGATATACATAATTTAGCTTCAACTGCATGCGAAACAAACGAGTTAGCTTCAAATCCATGCGAAACATATGATTTAGCTTCAAATCAATGCGAAGTAGAAGGCTTAGCTTCAAATCCATGCGAAACAAAATGGTTTAGCTTCAAATACTTGTGATATACATAATTTAGCTTCAACTGCATGCGAAAGAAACGAGTTAGCTTCAAATCCAAGCGAAACACATGATTTATCTTCAAGTCAATGCGAAGTTGAAGGCTTTGCTTCAAATCCATGCGATGCGAATGGTTTAGCTTCAAATACTTGTGATATACATGATTTATCTTCAAATACAGGCGAAAAAAACGAGTTAGCTTCACATCCATGCGAAACAGATGATTTAGCTTCAAATAAATTCGAAATAGACGGCTTAGCCTCAAATACATGAGAAACAAATGATTTATCTTCAGATAATTGCGATGTAAGTGATATAGCTTCAAATGCAGGCAAAACAATCGAGTTAGCTTCAAATCAATGCGAAGTGGAACGCTTAGCTTCAAATCCACGCGATACAAATGGTTTAGCTTCAAATACTTGTGATATCCATGATTTATCTTCAATTGCAGGCGAAACAAAAGAGTTAGCTTCATATCCATGCGAAACAAATGCTTTAGCTTGAAATAATTCTGATAAACATGATTTAGCTTCAACTGCATGCGAAACAAACGAGTTAGCTTCAAATCCCAGCGAAACACATGATTTAGCTGCAAATCAATGCGAAGTAGAAGGGTTAGCTTCAAATCCATGCGAATCAAAATGTTGAGCTTCAAATACTTGTGATATACATGATTTATCTTCAAATGCAGGCGAAACAAAAGAGTTAGCTTCATATCCATGCGAAACACATCATTTAGCTTCAAATTCATGCGAAACAAATGGTTTAGCTTCAAATACTTGTGATTTACATGATTTATGTCCAAATGCAGGCGAGACAAAAGAGTTAGCTTCAAATCAATGCGAAGTACAAGGCTTATGTTCAAACACATGAGAAACAAATGATTTATCATCAGATAATTGCGATAAATGTGATATAGATGCAAATGCAGGCGAAACAATCGAGTTAGCTTCAAATCAATGCGAAGTAGAGGGCTTATCTTCAAATCCATGCGAAGCAAATGGTTTAGATTCAAATACTTGTGATATACATGATTCAGCTTCAACTGCATGCGAAACAAACGAGTTAGCTTCAAAATCAAGCGAAACACATGATTTAGATTCAAATCAATGCGAAATAGAAGGCTTAGCTTCAAATCAATGCGACGTAGAAGGCTTATCATCAAATCAATGCGAAATAAATGGTTTAGCTTCAAATACTTGTGATATACATGATTTAGCTTCAACTGCATGCGTAACAAACGAGTTAGCTTGAAAACCAAGCGAAAGAAATGATTTAGCTGCAAATCAATGCAAAGTAGAAAGCTTAGCTTCAAATCCATGTGAATCAAACGGTTTAGCTTCAAATGCTCGTGATATACATGATTTATCTTCAAATGCAGGCGAAACAAAAGAGTTAGCTTCAAATCCATGCGAAACAAATGCTTTAGCTTCAAATACTTTTGATAAACATGATTTAGCTTCAACTGCGTGCGAAACAAACGAGTTAGCTTCAAATCCATGCGAAACATATGATTTAGCTTCAAATAAATGCGATATAGACGGCTTAGCTTCAAATACATGAGAAGCAAATGATTTATCTTCAGATAATTTGCGATATAAGAGATATAGATTCAAATGCAGGCCAAACAATCGAGTTAGCTTCAAATCCATGCGAAAAACATGATTTAGCTTCAAATCAATGCGAAGTACAAGGCTTATATTCAAATACATGAGAAGCAAATGATTTATCTTCAGATAATTGCGATATAAGTGATATAGATTCAAATGCATGCGAAACAAACGCTTTACCTTCAAATCGAAGCGAAACACATTATTTAGGTTCAAATCAATGCGAAATAGACGGCTTAGCATCAAATACATGAGAAACAAATGATTTATCTTCAGATAATTGCGATATAAGTCATATAGATTCAAATGCAGTCGAATCAATCGAGTTAGCTTCAAATTAATGCGAAGTAGGAGGATTATCTTCAAATCCATGCGAATCAAATGGTTTAGCTTAAAATACTTGTGATATACATGATTTAGCTTCAACTGCATGCGTAACAAACGACTTAGCTTCAAAACCAAGCAAAACACAAGATTTAGCTTCAAAACAATGCGAAGTGGAACGCTTAACTTCAAATACATGAGAAACAAATGGTTTAGCTTCAAATACTTGTGATATACAATGATTTAGCTTCAACTGCATGCGAAACAAACGAGTTAGCTTCAAATCCAAGCGAAACACATGATTTATCTTCAAATTAATGCGAAGTAGGAGGCTTATCTTCAAATCCATGCGAAACAAATGGTTTAGCTTCAAATACTTTTGATATACATGATTTAGCTTCAACTGGATGCCAAAAAAACGAGTTAGTTTCAAATCCATACGAAACACATGATTCAGCATCAAATCAATGCGAAGTAGCAGGCTTAGCTTCAAATACATGAGAAAAAAATGATTTTTCTTCAGATAATTGCGATATATGTGATATAGCTTCAAATGCACGCGAAACAATCGAGTTAGATTCAAATCCATGCGAAATACATGATTTATCTTCAAATGCAGGCGAAACAAAAGAGTTAGCTTCATATCCATGCGAAACACATCATTTAGCTTCAAATTATTGCGAAACAAATGGTTTAGCTTCAAATACTTGTGATATACATGATTTATGTCCAAATGCAGGCGAAACAAAAGAGTTAGCATCAAGTCCATGCGAATCACGTGATTTAGCTTCAAATCAAAGCGAAGTAGAAGGCTTAGCTTCAAATCCATGGGAATCAAATGGTTTAGCTTCAAATACCTGTGATTTACATGATTTTGATTCAACTGCATGCGAAACAAACGAGTCAGCTTCAAATCCATGCTAAACAAACGAGTTAGCTTCAAATCCATGCGAAACTCATGATTTAGCTTCAAATCAATGCGAAATAGAAGGTTGATTTTCAGATCCATGCGAAACAAATGGTTTAGCTTCTAACACTTGTGATATACTACATTTAGCTTCAACAGCATGCGAAACAAACGAGTTAGCTTTAAATCTATGCGATAGTATCGAGTTAGCTTCAAATCCATGAGAAACAGATGATTTAGCTTCAATTCATTGCGAAATAGAAGGCTGATATTCGAATCCATTCGAAACAAATGGTTTAGCTGCAAATACTTGTGATGTACATGATTTAGCTTCAACTGCATGCGAAACAAACGAGTTAGCTTCAAATCCAGACGAAACTCGTGATTTATCTTCAAATCAATACGAAATAGAAGGCTCATTTTCAAATCCATGCGAAACAAATGGTTTAGCTTCAAATACTTGTGAAATACATGATTGCTCTCAACTGCATGCGAAACAAACGAGTTTGCTTGAAATCCAAGCGAAACACATGATTTATCTTCAAATCAATGCGAAGTGGAAGGCTTAGCTTCAACTCCATGCGAAACGAATGATTTAGCTTCAAATACTTGCGAGCATAAGTGATATAGCTTCAACTGCATGCGAAACAAACGAGTTTTCTTCAAACCCAAACGAAACACTTGATTTAGCTTCAAATCAATGCGAAGTAGGAGGCTTAGCTTCAAATCCATGCGAATCAAATGGTTTAGCTTCAAATACTTGTGATATACATGATTTTGCTTCAACTGCATGCGAAACAAACGAGTTAGCTTTAAATCCATGCGATAGAAACGAGTTAGCTTCAAATCCATGAGAAACACATTATTTACCTTCAAATCATTGCGAAATAGAACTCTGATTTTCGAATCCATGCGTAACAAATGGTTTAGCTTCAAATCCATGCGAAACTCATGATTTAGATTCAAATCAATGCGAAATAGAAGGCTGATTTACGAATCCATGCGAAACAAATGGTTTAGCTTCAAATACTTGTGATATACATGATTTAGGTTCAACTGCATGCGAAACAAACGTGTTAGCTTTAAGTCCAAGCGAAACACATGATTTAGCTTCAAATCCAAGCAAATACATGATCAAGCTTCAAATCAATGCGAAGTAGAACGCTTAGATTCAAATCCATGCGAATCAAATGGTTTAGCTTCTAATACTTGTGATATACATGATTTTGCTTCAACTGCATGCGAAACAAACGAGTTAGCTTCAAATCCATGCGAAACAAACGAGTTAGCTTCAAATCAATGCGAAATAGAAGGCTGATTTTCGAATCCATGCGAAACAAATGGTTTAGCTTCAAATACTTGTGATATACATGATTTTGCTTCAACTGCATGCGAAACAAACGAGTTAGCTTTAAATCCATGCGATAGAAACGAGTTAGCTTCAAATCCATGAGAAACACATTATTTACCTTCAAATCATTGCGAAATAGAACTCTGATTTTCGAATCCATGCGTAACAAATGGTTTAGCTTCAAATACTTGTGATATACATGATTTAGGTTCAACTGCATGCGAAACAAACGTGTTAGCTTTAAGTCCATGCGAAACTCATGATTTAGCTTCAAATCAATGCGAAATAGAAGGCTGACTTTCGAATCCATGCGAAACAAATGGTTTAGCTTCAAATACTTGTGATATACATGATTTAGGTTCAACTGCATGCGAAACAAACGTGTTAGCTTTAAGCCCATGCGAAACATGATTTAGCTTCAAATCCAAGCGAAATACATGATTAAGCTTCAAATCAATGCGAAGTAGAACGCTTAGCTTCAAATCCATGCGAATCAAATGGTTTAGCTTCTAATACTTGTGATATACATGATTTTGCTTCAACTGCATGCGAAACAAACGAGTTAGCTTCAAATCCATGCGAAACTCATGATTTAGCTTCAAATCAATGCGAAATAGAAGGCTGATTTTCGAATCCATGCGAAACAAATGGTTTAGCTTCAAATACTTGTGATATACATGATTTAGCTTCAACTGCATGCGAAACAATCGTGTTATCTTTAAATCCATGCAAAACACATGATTTAGCTCCAAATCAATGCGAAGTAGTAGGTTTAGCTCCAAATCCATGCGAAACAAATGGTTTAGCTTCAAATATTTGTGATATACATGATTTAGCTTCAAATGCAGGCGAGACAAACGAGTTAGCTTTAAGTCCATGCGAAACACATGATTTAGCTACAAATACAAGCGAAATACATGATTAAGCTTCAAATCAATGCGAAGAAGAAGGCTTAGCTTCAAATCCATGCGAATCAAATGGTTCAGCTTCTAATACTTGTGATATACATGATTTTTCTTCAACTGCATGCGAAACAAACGAGTTAGCATCAAATCCATGCGAATCAAATGGTTTAGCTTCTAATACTTGTGATATACATGATTTTGCTTCAACTGCATGCGAAACAAACGAGTTAGCTTCAAATCCATGCGAAACAAACGAGTTAGCTTCAAATCAATGCGAAATAGAAGGCTGATTTTCGAATCCATGCGAAACAAATGGTTTAGCTTCAAATACTTGTGATATACATGATTTAGCTTCAACTGCATGCGAAACAATCGTGTTATCTTTAAATCCATGCAAAACACATGGTTTAGCTCCAAATCAATGCGAAGTAGTAGGTTTAGCTCCAAATCCATGGGAATCAAATGGTTTAGCTTCAAATACTTGTGATATACATGATTTAGGTTCAACTGCATGCGAAACAAACGTGTTAGCTTTAAGTCCATGCGAAACTCATGATTTAGCTTCAAATCAATGCGAAATAGAAGGCTGACTTTCGAATCCATGCGAAACAAATGGTTTAGCTTCAAATACTTGTGATATACATGATTTAGGTTCAACTGCATGCGAAACAAACGTGTTAGCTTTAAGTCCATGCGAAACATGATTTAGCTTCAAATCCAAGCGAAATACATGATTAAGATTCAAATCAATGCGAAGTAGAACGCTTAGCTTCAAATCCATGCGAATCAAATGGTTTAGCTTCTAATACTTGTGATATACATGACTTTGCTTCAACTGCATGCGAAACAAACGAGTTAGCTTCAAATCCATGCGAAACAAACGAGTTAGCTTCAAATCCATGCGAAACTCATGATTTAGCTTCAAATCAATGCGAAATAGAAGGCTGATTTTCGAATCTATTCGAAACAAATGGTTTAGCTTCAAATGCTTGTGATCCTACATGATTTAGCGTCAACTGCATGCGAAACAATCGTGTTATCTTTAAATCCATGCAAAACACATGATTTAGCTCCAAATCAATGCGAAGTAGTAGGTTTAGCTCCAAATCCATGCGAAACAAATGGTGTAGCTTCAAATATTTGTGATATACATGATTTAGCTTCAAATGCAGGCGAGACAAACGAGTTAGCTTTAAGTCCATGCGAAACACATGATTTAGCTACAAATACAAGCGAAATACATGATTAAGCTTCAAATCAATGCGAAGAAAAAGGCTTAGCTTCAAATCCATGCGAATCAAATGGTTCAGCTTCTAATACTTGTGATATACATGATTTTTCTTCAACTGCATGCGAAACAAACGAGTTAGCTTCAAATCCATGCGAAACTCATGATTTAGATTCAAATCAATGCGAAATAGAAGGCTGATTTTCGAAACCACGCAAAACAAATGGTTAAGCTTCAAATACTTGTGATATACATGATTTAGTTTCAACTGCATGCGAAACAAACGTGTTAGCTTTAAGTCCATGCGAAACACATGATTTAGCTTCAAATTCAAGCGAATTCATGATTAAGCTTCAAATCAATGCGAAGTAGAAGGCTTAGCTTCAAATCCATGCGAATCAAATGGTTCAGCTTCTAATACTTGTGATATACATGATTTTTCTTCAACTGCATGCGAAACAAACGAGTTAGCTTCAAATCCAGGCGAAACAAACGAGTTAGCTTCAAATCAATGCGAAACTCATGATTTAGATTCAAATCAATGCGAAATAGAAGGCTGATTTACGAATCCATGCGAAACATATGGTTTAGCTTCAAATACTTGTGATATACTAGATTTAGATTCAACAGCATGCGAAACAAACGAGTTAGCTATAAATCCATGCGATAGAAACGAGTTAGCTTCAATTCCATGAGAAACACGTGATTTAGCTTCAAACCAATGCGAAATAGAAGGCTGATTTTCGAAACCACGCAAAACAAATGGTTTAGCTTCAAATACTTGTGATATACATGATTTAGGTTCAACTGCATGCGAAACAAACGTGTTAGCTTTAAGTCCATGCCAAACACATGATTTAGCTTCAAATCCAAGCGAAATACATGATTAAGCTTCAAATCAATGCCAAGAAGAAGGCTTAGCTTCAAATCCATGCGAATCAAATGGTTCAGCTTCTAATACTTGTGATATACATGATTTTTCTTCAACTGCATGCGAAACAAACGAGTTAGCTTCAAATCCATGCGAAACTCATGATTTAGATTCAAATCAATGCGAAATAGAAGGCTGATTTTCGAAACCACGCAAAACAAATGGTTTAGCTTCAAATACTTGTGATATACATGATTTAGGTTCAACTGCATGCGAAACAAACGAGTTAGCTTCAAATCCATGCGAAATTCATGATTTAGATTCAAATCAATGCGAAATAGAAGGCTGATTTTCGAAACCACGCAAAACAAATGGTTTAGCTTCAAATACTTGTGATATACATGATTTAGGTTCAACTGCATGCGAAACAAACGTGTTAGCTTTAAGTCCATGCGAAACACATGATTTAGCTTCAAATCCAAGCGAAATACATGATTAAGCTTCAAATCAATGCCAAGAAGAAGGCTTAGCTTCAAATCCATGCGAACCAAATGGTTCAGCTTCTAATACTTGTGATATACATGATTTTTCTTCAACTGCATGCGAAACAAACGAGTTAGCTTCAAATCCATGCGAAACTCATGATTTAGCTTCAAATCAATGCGAAATAGAAGGCTGACTTTCGAATCCATGCGAAACAAATGGTTTAGCTTCAAATACTTGTGATATAGATGATTTAGGTTCAACTGCATGCGAAACAAACGTGTTAGCTTTAAGTCCATGCGAAACATGATTTAGCTTCAAATCCAAGCGAAATACATGATTAAGCTTCAAATCAATGCGAAGTAGAACGCTTAGCTTCAAATCCATGCGAGTCAAATGGTTTAGCTTCTAATACTTGTGATATACATGTTTTTGCTTCAACTGCATGCGACACAAACGAGTTAGCTTCAAATCCATGCCAAACAAACGAGTTAGCTTCAAATCCATGAGAAACACATGATTTAGCATCAAATCATTGCGAAATAGAAGACTGATTTTCGAATCCATGCGAAACAAATGGTTTAGCTTCAAATACTTGTGATATACTAGATTTAGTTTCAAGAGCATGCGAAACAAACGAGTTAGCTTCAAATCCATGCGAAACAAACGAGTTAGCTTCAAATCCATGCGAAACTAATGATTTAGCTTCAAATCAATGCGAAATAGAAGGCTGATTTTCGAATCCATGCGAAATAAATGGTTTAGCTTCAAATACTTGTGATATACTAGATTTAGCTTCAAGAGCATGCGAAACAAACGAGTTAGTTATAAATCCATGCGATACAAACGAGTTAGCTTCAAATCCATGAGAAACACATGATTTAGCATCAAATCATTGCGAAATAGAAGACTGATTTTCGAATCCATGCGAAACAAATGGTTTAGCTTCAAATACTTGTGATATACATGATTTTGCTTCAAATGCATGCGAAACAAACGAGTTAGCTTCAAATCCATGCGAAACAAACGAGTTAGCTTCAAATCCATGCGAAACTAATGATTTAGCTTCAAATCAATGCGAAATAGAAGGCTGATTTTCGAATCCATGCGAAACAAATGGTTTAGCTACAAATACTTGTGATATACATGATTTAGCTTCATCTGCATGCGAAGCAAACGTGTTAGCTTTAAATCCATGCAAAACACATGGTTTAGCTCCAAATCAATGCGAAGTAGTAGGTTTAGCTCCAAATCCATGGGAATCAAATGGTTTAGCTTCAAATACTTGTGATATACATGATTTAGGTTCAACTACATGCGAAACAAACGTGTTAGATTTAAGTCCATGCGAAACATGATTTAGCTTCAAATCCAAGCGAAATACATGATTAAGCTTCAAATCAATGCGAAGTAGAACGCTTAGCTTCAAATCCATGCGAATCAAATGGTTTAGCTTCTAATACTTGTGATATACATGATTTTGCTTCAACTGCATGCGAAACAAACGAGTTAGCTTCAAATCCATGCGAAACAAACGAGTTAGCTTCAAATCCATGCGAAACTCATGATTTAGATTCAAATCAATGCGAAATAGAAGGCTGATTTACGAATCCATGCGAAACAAATGGTTTAGCTTCAAATACTTGTGATATACTAGATTTAGATTCAACAGCATGCGAAAAAAACGAGTTAGCTATAAATCCATGCGATAGAAACGAGTTAGCTTCAAATCCATGAGAAACACGTGATTTAGCTTCAAACCAATGCGAAATAGAAGGCTGATTTTCGAAACCACGCAAAACAAATGGTTTAGCTTCAAATACTTGTGATATACATGATTTAGGTTCAACTGCATGCGAAACAAACGTGTTAGCTTTAAGTCCATGCGAAACACATGATTTAGCTTCAAATCCAAGCAAATACATGACTAAGCTTCAAATCAATGCGAATAAGAAGGATTAGCTTCAAATCCATGCGAATCAAATGGTTCAGCTTCTAATACTTGTGATATACGTGATTTTTCTTCAACTGCATGCGAAACAAACGAGTTAGCTTCAAATCCATGCGAAACTCATGATTTAGCTTCAAATCAATGCGAAATAGAAGGCTGACTTTCCAATCCATGCGAAACAAATGGTTTAGCTTCAAATACTTGTGATATAGATGATTTAGGTTCAACTGCATGCGAAACAAACGTGTTAGCTTTAAGTCCATGCGAAACATGATTTAGCTTCAAATCCAAGCGAAATACATGATTAAGCTTCAAATCAATGCGAAGTAGAACGCTTAGCTTCAAATCCATGCGAGTCAAATGGTTTAGCTTCTAATACTTGTGATATACATGATTTTGCTTCAACTGCATGCGAAACAAACGAGTTAGCTTCAAATCCATGCGAAACAAACGAGTTAGCTTCAAATCCATGAGAAACACATGATTTAGCATCAAATCATTGCGAAATAGAAGACTGATTTTCGAATCCATGCGAAACAAATGGTTTAGCTTCAAATACTTGTGATATAGATGATTTAGGTTCAACTGCATGCGAAACAAACGTGTTAGCTTTAAGTCCATGCGAAACATGATTTAGCTTCAAATCCAAGCGAAATACATGATTAAGCTTCAAATCAATGCCAAGAAGAAGGCTTAGCTTCAAATCCATGCGAACCAAATGGTTCAGCTTCTAATACTTGTGATATACATGATTTTTCTTCAACTGCATGCGAAACAAACGAGTTAGCTTCAAATCCATGCGAAACTAATGATTTAGCTTCAAATCAATGCGAAATAGAAGGCTGACTTTCGAATCCATGCGAAACAAATGGTTTAGCTTCAAATACTTGTGATATAGATGATTTAGGTTCAACTGCATGCGAAACAAACGTGTTAGCTTTAAGTCCATGCGAAACATGATTTAGCTTCAAATCCAAGCGAAATACATGATTAAGCTTCAAATCAATGCGAAGTAGAACGCTTAGCTTCAAATCCATGCGAGTCAAATGGTTTAGCTTCTAATACTTGTGATATACATGATTTTGCTTCAACTGCATGCGACACAAACGAGTTAGCTTCAAATCCATGCGAAACAAACGAGTTAGCTTCAAATCCATGAGAAACACATGATTTAGCATCAAATCATTGCGAAATAGAAGACTGATTTTCGAATCCATGCGAAACAAATGGTTTAGCTTCAAATACTTGTGATATACTAGATTTAGTTTCAAGAGCATGCGAAACAAACGAGTTAGTTATAAATCCATGCGATAGAAACGAGTTAGCTTCAAATCCATGAGAAACACATGATTTAGCATCAAATCATTGCGAAATAGAAGACTGATTTTCGAATCCATGCGAAATAAATGGTTTAGCTTCAAATACTTGTGATATACTAGATTTAGCTTCAAGAGCATGCGAAACAAACGAGTTAGTTATAAATCCATGCGATACAAACGAGTTAGCTTCAAATCCATGAGAAACACATGATTTAGCATCAAATCATTGCGAAATAGAAGACTGATTTTCGAATCCATGCGAAACAAATGGTTTAGCTTCAAATACTTGTGATATACATGATTTTGCTTCAAATGCATGCGAAACAAACGAGTTAGCTTCAAATCCATGCGAAACAAACGAGTTAGCTTCAAATCCATGCGAAACTAATGATTTAGCTTCAAATCAATGCGAAATAGAAGGCTGATTTTCGAATCCATGCGAAACAAATGGTTTAGCTACAAATACTTGTGATATACATGATTTAGCTTCATCTGCATGCGAAGCAAACGTGTTAGCTTTAAATCCATGCAAAACACATGGTTTAGCTCCAAATCAATGCGAAGTAGTAGGTTTAGCTCCAAATCCATGGGAATCAAATGGTTTAGCTTCAAATACTTGTGATATACATGATTTAGGTTCAACTGCATGCGAAACAAACGTGTTAGCTTTAAGTCCATGCGAAACTCATGATTTCTCTTCAAATCAATGCGAAATAGAAGGCTGACTTTCGAATCCATGCGAAACAAATGGTTTAGCTTCAAATACTTGTGATATACATGATTTAGGTTCAACTACATGCGAAACAAACGTGTTAGCTTTAAGTCCATGCGAAACATGATTTAGCTTCAAATCCAAGCGAAATACATGATTAAGCTTCAAATCAATGCGAAGTAGAACGCTTAGCTTCAAATCCATGCGAATCAAATGGTTTAGCTTCTAATACTTGTGATATACATGATTTTGCTTCAACTGCATGCGAAACAAACGAGTTAGCTTCAAATCCATGCGAAACAAACGAGTTAGCTTCAAATCCATGCGAAACTCATGATTTA
Organism: Megalopta genalis; assembly: GCF_051020955.1. Lineage (NCBI taxonomy): Eukaryota > Metazoa > Arthropoda > Insecta > Hymenoptera > Halictidae > Megalopta > Megalopta genalis. Next base: position 40,215 of record NW_027478002.1, read on the forward strand.
GATTCAAATCAATGCGAAATAGAAGGCTGATTTACGAATCCATGCGAAACAAATGGTTTAGCTTCAAATACTTGTGATATACTAGATTTAGATTCAACAGCATGCGAAAAAAACGAGTTAGCTATAAATCCATGCGATAGAAACGAGTTAGCTTCAAATCAATGAGAAACACGTGATTTAGCTTCAAACCAATGCGAAATAGAAGGCTGATTTTCGAAACCACGCAAAACAAATGGTTTAGCTTCAAATACTTGTGATATACATGATTTAGGTTCAACTGCATGCGAAACAAACGTGT
>NW_027478003.1:0-40370 GCF_051020955.1 Megalopta genalis
AATTTGAAGCTAATTCGTGTATTTCTCATGAATCTGAAGTTAAATTGTTCATATCGCATGAATTTGAAGCCAAATCGTTTGTTTAAAATCGCTATTTCGCACGAATTTGGATCGAAATCGTGTGTTTCGCATGATATTGAAGCTAAATCGTATGTTTCGCGTGAATTTGAAGCTGATTCGTGTATTTCGCATGAATGTGAATTTAAATTGTTCATATCGCATGAATTTGAAGCTAAATCGTTTGTTCAAAATCGCTATTTCGCTCGAATTTAAATCGAAATCATGTGTTTCGCTTGATATTGAAGCTAAATCGTAAGTTTCGCGTTGATTTAAACCTAATCCGTGTAGTTCGCATGAATCTGAAGCTAAATTGTTCATTTCGCCTGAATTTGAAACCAAATCGTGTGTTCAAAATCGCTATTTCGCTCGAATTTAAATCGAAGTCGTGTGTTTCGCATGATATTGAAGTCAAATCGTTTGTTTCGTTTGAATTTGAAGCTAATTCGTGTATTTCTCATGAATCTGAAGTTAAATTGTTCATTTCGCATGAATTTGAAGCCAAATCGTTTGTTTAAAATCGCTATTTCGCACGAATTTGGATCGAAATCGTGTGTTTCGCATGATATTGAAGCTAAGTCGTATGTTTCGCGTGAATTTGAAGCTGATTCGTGAATTTCGCATGAATCTGAAGCTAAATTGTTCATTTCGCATGAATTTGAAGCTATATCGTTTGGTTAAAGTCGCTATTTCGCACGAATTTCAATCGAAATCGTGTGTTTCGCATGATGTTGACGATAAATCGTATGTTTCGCTTGAATTTAAAGCTAATCCGTGTAGTTCGCATGAATCTGAAGCTAAATTGTTCATTTCGCATGAATTTGAAGCTAAATCGTTTGTTTAAAATCGCTATTTTGTACGAATTTGAATCGAAATCGTGTGTTTCGCATGATATTGAAGCTAAATCGTATGTTTCGCGTTGATTTAAAGCTAATCCGTGTATTTCGCATGAATCTGAAGCTAAATTGTTCATATCGCATGAATTTGAAGCCAAATCGTGTGTTCAAAATCGCTATTTCGCTCGAATTTAAATCGAAATCGTGTGTTTCGCATAATATTGAAGCTAAATCGTAAGTTTCGCGTCGATTGAAACCTAATCCGTGTAGTTCGCATGAATCTGAAGCTAAATTGTTCATTTCGCCTGAATTTGAAACCAAATCGTTTGTTTAAAATCGCTATTTTGCACGAATTTGAATCGAAATCGTGTGTTTCGCATGATATTGAAGCTAAACCGTATGTTTCGCTTGAATTTAAAGCTAATCCGTGTAGTTCGCATGAATCTGAAGCTAAATTGTTCATTTCGCATAAATTTGAAGCTAAATCGTTTGTTTAAAATCGTTATTTAGCACGAATATGAATCGAAATCGTGTGTTTCGCATGATATTGAAGTTAAATCGTTTGTTTCGTCTGAATTTGAAGTTAATTCGTGTATTTCTCATGAATCTGAAGTTAAATTGTTCATATCGCATGAACTTGAAGCTAAATCGTTTGTTTAAAATCGATATTTCGCACCAATTTCAATCGAAATCGTGTGTTTCGCATGATATTGAAGCTAAATCGTATGTTTCGCGTGAATTTGAAGCTGATTCGTGTATTTCACATGAATCTGAAGTTGAATTGTTCATATCGCATGAATTTGAAGCTAAATCGTTTGTTTAAAATCGCTATTTCGCACGAATTTGAAACGGAATCGTGTGTTTCGCATGATATTGAAGCTAAATCGTTTGTTTCGCGTTGATTTAAAGCTAATTCGTGTATTTCGCATGAATGTGAATTTAAATTGTTCATATCGCATGAATTTGAAGCCAAATCGTGTGTTCAAAATCGCTATTTCGCTCGAATTTAAATCGAAATCGTGTGTTTCGCATGATATTGAAGCTAAATCGTATGTTTCGCGTTGATTTAAACCTAATCCGTGTAGTTCGCATGAATCTGAAGCTGAATTGTTCATTTCGCCTGAATTTGAAACCATATCGTGTGTTCAAAATCGCTATTTCGCACGAATTTAAATCGAAATCGTGTGTTTCGCTTGATATTGAAGCTAAATCGTAAGTTTCGCGTCGATTTAAACCTAATCCGTGTAGTTCGCATGAATCTGAAGCTAAATTGTTCATTTCGCATAAATTTGAAGCTAAATCGTTTGTTTAAAATCGTTATTTTGCACGAATATGAATCGAAATCGTGTGTTTCGCATGATATTGAAGTTAAATCGTTTGTTTCGTCTGAATTTGAAGTTAATTCGTGTATTTCTCATGAATCTGAAGTTAAATTGTTCATATCGCATGAACTTGAAGCTAAATCGTTTGTTTAAAATCGATATTTCGCACCAATTTCAATCGAAATCGTGTGTTTCGCATGATATTGACGATAAATCGTATGTTTCGCGTTAATTTAAAGCTAATTTGTGTATTTCGCATGAATCTGAAGTTAAATTGTTCATATCGCATGAATTTGAAGCTAAATCGTTTGTTTAAAATCGTTATTTCGCACGAATTTCAATCGAAATCGTTTGTTTCGCATGATATTGAAGCTAAATCGTATGTTTCGCGTTGATTTAAAGCTAATTCGTGTATTTCGCATGAATGTGAATTTAAATTTTTCATATCGCATGAATTTGAAGCCAAATCGTGTGTTCAAAATCGCTATTTCGCTCGAATTTAAATCGAAATCGTGTGTTTCGCATGATATTGAAGATAAATCGTATGCTTCGCGTGAATTTAAAGCTAATCCGTGTAGTTCGCATGAATCAGAAGCTAAATTGTTCATTTCGCATGTATTTGAAGCTAAATCGTTTGTTTAAAATCGCTATTTTGCACGAATTTGAGTCGAAATCGTGTGTTTCGCATGATATTGAAACTAAATCGTATGTTTCGCGTTGATTTAAAGCTAATCCGTGTATTTCCCATGAATCTGAAGCTAAATTGTTCATTTCGCATGAATTTGAAGCCAAATCGTGTGTTTAAAATCGCTATTTGGCTCGAATTTAAATCGAAATCGTGTGTTTCGCATGATATTGAAGCTAAATCGTATGTTTCGCGATGATTTAAAGCTAATACGTGTATTTCGCATGAATATGAACTAAATTGTTCATTTCGCATGAATGTGAAGCAAAATCGTTTGGTTAAAGTCGCTATTTCGCACGAATTTCAATCGAAATCGTGTGTTTCGCATGATATTGACGATAAATCGTATGTTTCGCGTTGATTTAAAGCTAATCCGTGTATTTCGCATGAATCTGAAGCTAAATTGTTCATTTGGCATGTATTTGAAGCCAAATCGTTTGTTTAAAATCGCTATTTCGCACGAATTTCAATCGAAATCGTGTGTTTCACATGATATTGACGATAAATCGTATGTTTCGCGTTGATTTAAAGCTAATACGTGTATTTCGCATGAATCTGAAGCTAAATTGTTCATTTGGCATGAATTTGAAGCCAAATCGTTTGTTTAAAATCGCTATTTCGCACGAATTTTAATCGATATCGTGTGTTTCGCATGATATTGAAGCTAAATCGTATGTTTCGCGTGAATTTGAAGCTGATTCGTGTATTTCGCAAGAATGTGAATTTAAATTGTTCATATCGCATGAATTTGAAGCTAAATCGTTTGTTCAAAATCGCTATTTCGCTCGAATTTAAATCGAAATCATGTGTTTCGCTTGATATTGAAGCTAAATCGTAAGTTTCGCGTTGATTTAAACCTAATCCGTGTAGTTCGCATGAATCTGAAGCTAAATTGTTCATTTCGCCTGAATTTGAAACCAAATCGTTTGTTTAATATCGCTATTTTGCACGAATTTGATTCGAAATCGTGTGTTTCGCATGATATTGAAGCTAAATCGTATGTTTCGCGTTGATTTAAACCTAATCCGTGTAGTTCGCATGAATCTGAAGCTAAATTGTTCATTTCGCCTGAATTTGAATCCAAATCGTGTGTTCAAAATCGCTATTTCGCTCGAATTTAAATCGAAGTCGTGTGTTTCGCATGATATTGAAGTTAAATCGTTTGTTTCGTTTGAATTTGAAGCTAATTCGTGTATTTCTCATGAATCTGAAGTTAAATTGTTCATTTCGCATGAATTTGAAGCCAAATCGTTTGTTTAAAATCGCTATTTCGCACGAATTTGGATCGAAATCGTGTGTTTCGCATGATATTGAAGCTAAGTCGTATGTTTCGCGTGAATTTGAAGCTGATTCGTGAATTTCGCATGAATCTGAAGCTAGATTGTTCATTTCGCATGAATTTGAAGCTAAATCGTTTGGTTAAAGTCGCTATTTCGCACGAATTTCAATCGAAATCGTGTGTTTCGCATGATGTTGACGATAAATCGTATGTTTCGCTTGAATTTAAAGCTAATCCGTGTAGTTCGCATGAATCTGAAGCTAAATTGTTCATTTCGCATGAATTTGAAGCTAAATCGTTTGTTTAAAATCGCTATTTTGTACGAATTTGAATCGAAATCGTGTGTTTCGCATAATATTGAAGCTAAATCGTATGTTTCGCGTGAATTTAAAGCTAATCCGTGTAGTTCGCATGAATGTGAAGCTAAATTGTTCATTTCGCATAAATTTGAAGCTAAATCGTTTGTTTAAAATCGTTATTTTGCACGAATTTGAATCGAAATCGTGTGTTTCGCATGATATTGAAGTTAAATCGTTTGTTTCGTGTGAATTTGAAGCTAATTCGTGTATTTCTCATGAATCTGAAGTTAAATTGTTCATATCGCATGAATTTGAAGCTAAATCGTTTGTTTAAAATCGTTATTTCGCACGAATTTCAATCGAAATCGTTTGTTTCGCATGATATTGAAGCTAAATCGTATGTTTCGCGTTGATTTAAAGCTAATTCGTGTATTTCGCATGAATCTGAAGCTAAATTGTTCATTTGGCATGAATTTGAAGCCAAATCGTTTGTTTAAAATCGCTATTTCGCACGAATTTTAATCGATATCGTGTGTTTCGCATGATATTGAAGCTAAATCGTATGTTTCGCGTGAATTTGAAGCTGATTCGTGTATTTCGCAAGAATGTGAATTTAAATTGTTCATATCGCATGAATTTGAAGCTAAATCGTTTGTTCAAAATCGCTATTTCGCTCGAATTTAAATCGAAATCATGTGTTTCGCTTGATATTGAAGCTAAATCGTAAGTTTCGCGTTGATTTAAACCTAATCCGTGTAGTTCGCATGAATCTGAAGCTAAATTGTTCATTTCGCCTGAATTTGAAACCAAATCGTTTGTTTAATATCGCTATTTTGCACGAATTTGATTCGAAATCGTGTGTTTCGCATGATATTGAAGCTAAATCGTATGTTTCGCGTTGATTTAAACCTAATCCGTGTAGTTCGCATGAATCTGAAGCTAAATTGTTCATTTCGCCTGAATTTGAATCCAAATCGTGTGTTCAAAATCGCTATTTCGCTCGAATTTAAATCGAAGTCGTGTGTTTCGCATGATATTGAAGTTAAATCGTTTGTTTCGTTTGAATTTGAAGCTAATTCGTGTATTTCTCATGAATCTGAAGTTAAATTGTTCATTTCGCATGAATTTGAAGCCAAATCGTTTGTTTAAAATCGCTATTTCGCACGAATTTGGATCGAAATCGTGTGTTTCGCATGATATTGAAGCTAAGTCGTATGTTTCGCGTGAATTTGAAGCTGATTCGTGAATTTCGCATGAATCTGAAGCTAGATTGTTCATTTCGCATGAATTTGAAGCTAAATCGTTTGGTTAAAGTCGCTATTTCGCACGAATTTCAATCGAAATCGTGTGTTTCGCATGATGTTGACGATAAATCGTATGTTTCGCTTGAATTTAAAGCTAATCCGTGTAGTTCGCATGAATCTGAAGCTAAATTGTTCATTTCGCATGAATTTGAAGCTAAATCGTTTGTTTAAAATCGCTATTTTGTACGAATTTGAATCGAAATCGTGTGTTTCGCATAATATTGAAGCTAAATCGTATGTTTCGCGTGAATTTAAAGCTAATCCGTGTAGTTCGCATGAATGTGAAGCTAAATTGTTCATTTCGCATAAATTTGAAGCTAAATCGTTTGTTTAAAATCGTTATTTTGCACGAATTTGAATCGAAATCGTGTGTTTCGCATGATATTGAAGTTAAATCGTTTGTTTCGTGTGAATTTGAAGCTAATTCGTGTATTTCTCATGAATCTGAAGTTAAATTGTTCATATCGCATGAATTTGAAGCCAAATTGTTTGTTTAAAATCGCTATTTCGCACGAATTTGGATCGAAATCGTGTGTTTCGCATGATATTGACGATAAATCGTATGTTTCGTGTTGATTTAAAGCTAATGCGTGTATTTCGCATGAATCTGAAGCTAAATTGTTCATTTGGCATGAATTTGAAGCAAAATCGTTTGGTTAAAGTCGCTATTTCGCACGAAATTCAATCGAAATCGTGTGTTTCGCATGATATTGACGATAAATCGTATGTTTCGCGTTGATTTAAAGCTAATCCGTGTATTTCGCATGAATCTGAAGTTAAATTGTTCATTTCGCATGAATTTGAAGCCAAATCGTTTGTTTAAAATCGCTATTTCGCACGAATTTGGATCGAAATCGTGTGTTTCGCATGATATTGAAGCTAAATCGTTTGTTTCGCGTTGATTTAAAGCTAATTCATGTATTTCGCATGAATGTGAATTTAAATTGTTCATATCGCATGAATTTGAAGCCAAATCGTGTGTTCAAAATCGCTATTTCGCTCGAATTTAAATCGAAATCGTGTGTTTCGCATGATATTGAAGCTAAATCGTATGTTTCGCGTTGATTTAAACCTAATCCGTGTAGTTCGCATGAATCTGAAGCTGAATTGTTCATTTCGCCTGAATTTGAAACCATATCGTGTGTTCAAAATCGCTATTTCGCACGAATTTAAATCGAAATCGTGTGTTTCGCTTGATATTGAAGCTAAATCGTAAGTTTCGCGTCGATTTAAACCTAATCCGTGTAGTTCGCATGAATCTGAAGCTAAATTGTTCATTTCGCCTGAATTTGAAACCAAATCGTATGTTTAAAATCGCTATTTTGCACGAATTTGAATCGAAATCGTGTGTTTCGCATGATATTGAATCTAAATCGTATGTGTCGCGTGAATTTAAAGCTAATCCGTGTAGTTCGCATGAATCTGAAGCTAAATTGTTCATTTCGCATAAATTTGAAGCTAAATCGTTTGTTTAAAATCGTTATTTTGCACGAATATGAATCGAAATCGTGTGTTTCGCATGATATTGAAGTTAAATCGTTTGTTTCGTCTGAATTTGAAGTTAATTCGTGTATTTCTCATGAATCTGAAGTTAAATTGTTCATATCGCATGAACTTGAAGCTAAATCGTTTGTTTAAAATCGATATTTCGCACCAATTTCAATCGAAATCGTGTGTTTCGCATGATATTGACGATAAATCGTATGTTTCGCGTTAATTTAAAGCTAATTTGTGTATTTCGCATGAATCTGAAGTTAAATTGTTCATATCGCATGAATTTGAAGCTAAATCGTTTGTTTAAAATCGTTATTTCGCACGAATTTCAATCGAAATCGTTTGTTTCGCATGATATTGAAGCTAAATCGTATGTTTCGCGTTGATTTAAAGCTAATTCGTGTATTTCGCATGAATGTGAATTTAAATTTTTCATATCGCATGAATTTGAAGCCAAATCGTGTGTTCAAAATCGCTATTTCGCTCGAATTTAAATCGAAATCGTGTGTTTCGCATGATATTGAAGCTAAATCGTATGTTTCGCGTTGATTTAAACCTAATCCGTGTAGTTCGCATGAATCTGAAGCTGAATTGTTCATTTCGCCTGAATTTGAAACCATATCGTGTGTTCAAAATCGCTATTTCGCACGAATTTAAATCGAAATCGTGTGTTTCGCTTGATATTGAAGCTAAATCGTAAGTTTCGCGTCGATTTAAACCTAATCCGTGTAGTTCGCATGAATCTGAAGCTAAATTGTTCATTTCGCCTGAATTTGAAACCAAATCGTTTGTTTAAAATCGCTATTTTGCACGAATTTGAATCGAAATCGTGTGTTTCGCATGATATTGAAGCTAAATCGTATGTTTCGCGTGAATTTAAAGCTAATCCGTGTAGTTGGCATGAATCTGAAGCTAAATTGTTCATTTCGCATAAATTTGAAGCTAAATCGTTTGTTTAAAATCGTTATTTTGCACGAATTTGAATCGAAATCGTGTGTTTCGCATGATATTGAAGTTAAATCGTTTGTTTCGTGTGAATTTGAAGCTAATTCGTGTATTTCTCATGAATCTGAAGTTAAATTGTTCATATCGCATGAATTTGAAGCCAAATTGTTTGTTTAAAATCGCTATTTCGCACGAATTTGGATCGAAATCGTGTGTTTCGCATGATATTGACGATAAATCGTATGTTTCGCGTTGATTTAAAGCTAATGCGTGTATTTCGCATGAATCTGAAGCTAAATTGTTCATTTGGCATGAATTTGAAGCCAAATCGTTTGTTTAAAATCGCTATTTCGCACGTATTTCAATCGAAATCGTGTGTTTCGCATGATATTGAAGCTAAATCGTATGTTTCGCGTGAATTTAAAGCTAATCCGTGTATTTCGCATGAATATGAAGCTAAATTGTTCATTTCGCATGAATTTGAAGCAAAATCGTTTGGTTAAAGTCGCTATTTCGCACGAAATTCAATCGAAATCGTGTGTTTCGCATGATATTGACGATAAATCGTATGTTTCGCGTTGATTTAAAGCTAATCCGTGTATTTCGCATGAATCTGAACCTAAATTGTTCATTTGGCATGAATTTGAAGCCAAATCGTTTGTTTAAAATCGCTATTTCGCACGAATTTCAATCGAAATCGTGTGTTTCGCATGATATTGAAGCTAAATCGTATGTTTCGCGTGAATTTGAAGCTGATTCGTGTATTTCGCATGAATCTGAAGTTGAATTGTTCATATCGCATGAATTTGAAGCTAAATCGTTTGTTTAAAATCGCTATTTCGCACGAATTTGAAGCGAAATCGTGTGTTTCGCATGATATTGAAGCTAAATCGTTTGTTTCGCGTTGATTTAAAGCTAATTCGTGTATTTCGCATGAATGTGAATTTAAATTGTTCATATCGCATGAATTTGAAGCCAAATCGTGTGTTCAAAATCGCTATTTCGCTCGAATTTAAATCGAAATCGTGTGTTTCGCATGATATTGAAGCTAAATCGTATGTTTCGCGTTGATTTAAACCTAATCCGTGTAGTTCGCATGAATCTGAAGCTGAATTGTTCATTTCGCCTGAATTTGAAACCATATCGTGTGTTCAAAATCGCTATTTCGCACGAATTTAAATCGAAATCGTGTGTTTCGCTTGATATTGAAGCTAAATCGTAAGTTTCGCGTCGATTTAAACCTAATCCGTGTAGTTAGCATGAATCTGAAGCTAAATTGTTCATTTCGCCTGAATTTGAAACCAAATCGTTTGTTTAAAATCGCTATTTTGCACGAATTTGAATCGAAATCGTGTGTTTCGCATGATATTGAAGCTAAATCGTATGTTTCGCGTGAATTTAAAGCTAATCCGTGTAGTTCGCATGAATCTGAAGCTAAATTGTTCATTTCGCATAAATTTGAAGCTAAATCGTTTGTTTAAAATCGTTATTTTGCACGAATATGAATCGAAATCGTGTGTTTCGCATGATATTGAAGTTAAATCGTTTGTTTCGTCTGAATTTGAAGTTAATTCGTGTATTTCTCATGAATCTGAAGTTAAATTGTTCATATCGCATGAACTTGAAGCAAAATCGTTTGTTTAAAATCGATATTTCGCACCAATTTCAATCGAAATCGTGTGTTTCGCATGATATTGACGATAAATCGTATGTTTCGCGTTAATTTAAAGCTAATTTGTGTATTTCGCATGAATCTGAAGTTAAATTGTTCATATCGCATGAATTTGAAGCTAAATCGTTTGTTTAAAATCGTTATTTCGCACGAATTTCAATCGAAATCGTTTGTTTCGCATGATATTGAAGCTAAATCGTATGTTTCGCGTTGATTTAAAGCTAATTCGTGTATTTCGCATGAATGTGAATTTAAATTGTTCATATCGCATGAATTTGAAGCCAAATTGTTTGTTTAAAATCGCTATTTCGCACGAATTTGGATCGAAATCGTGTGTTTCGCATGATATTGACGATAAATCGTATGTTTCGCGTTGATTTAAAGCTAATGCGTGTATTTCGCATGAATCTGAAGCTAAATTGTTCATTTGGCATGAATTTGAAGCCAAATCGTTTGTTTAAAATCGCTATTTCGCACGTATTTCAATCGAAATCGTGTGTTTCGCATGATATTGAAGCTAAATCGTATGTTTCGCGTGAATTTAAAGCTAATCCGTGTATTTCGCATGAATATGAAGCTAAATTGTTCATTTCGCATGAATTTGAAGCAAAATCGTTTGGTTAAAGTCGCTATTTCGCTCGAATTTAAATCGAAATCGTGTGTTTCGCATGATATTGAAGCTAAATCGTATGTTTCGCGTGAATTTAAAGCTAATCCGTGTAGTTCGCATGAATCTGAAGCTAAATTGTTCATTTCGCATAAATTTGAAGCTAAATCGTTTGTTTAAAACCGTTATTTTGCACGAATATGAATCGAAATCGTGTGTTTCGCATGATATTGAAGTTAAATCGTTTGTTTCGTCTGAATTTGAAGTTAATTCGTGTATTTCTCATGAATCTGAAGTTAAATTGTTCATATCGCATGAACTTGAAGCTAAATCGTTTGTTTAAAATCGATATTTCGCACCAATTTCAATCGAAATCGTGTGTTTCGCATGATATTGACGATAAATCGTATGTTTCGCGTTAATTTAAAGCTAATTTGTGTATTTCGCATGAATCTGAAGTTAAATTGTTCATATCGCATGAATTTGAAGCTAAATCGTTTGTTTAAAATCGTTATTTCGCACGAATTTCAATCGAAATCGTTTGTTTCGCATGATATTGAAGCTAAATCGTATGTTTCGCGTTGATTTAAAGCTAATTCGTGTATTTCGCATGAATGTGAATTTAAATTTTTCATATCGCATGAATTTGAAGCCAAATCGTGTGTTCAAAATCGCTATTTCGCTCGAATTTAAATCGAAATCGTGTGTTTCGCATGATATTGAAGTTAAATCGTATGCTTCGCGTGAATTTAAAGCTAATCCGTGTAGTTCGCATGAATCAGAAGCTAAATTGTTCATTTCGCATGTATTTGAAGCTAAATCGTTTGTTTAAAATCGCTATTTTGCACGAATTTGAGTCGAAATCGTGTGTTTCGCATGATATTGAAACTAAATCGTATGTTTCGCGTTGATTTAAAGCTAATCCGTGTATTTCCCGTGAATCTGAAGCTAAATTGTTCATTTCGCATGAATTTGAAGCCAAATCGTGTGTTTAAAATCGCTCTTTGGCTCGAATTTAAATCGAAATCGTGTGTTTCGCATGATATTGAAGCTAAATCGTATGTTTCGCGATGATTTAAAGCTAATCCGTGTATTTCGCATGAATATGAACTAAATTGTTCATTTCGCATGAATTTGAAGCAAAATCGTTTGGTTAAAGTCGCTATTTAGCACGAATTTCAATCGAAATCGTGTGTTTCGCATGATATTGACGATAAATCGTATGTTTCGCGTGGATTTAAAGCTAATCCGTGTATTTCGCATGAATCTGAAGCTAAATTGTTCATTTGGCATGTATTTGAAGCCAAATCGTTTGTTTAAAATCGCTATTTCGCACGAATTTGGATCGAAATCGTGTGTTTCGCATGATATTGAAGCTAAATCGTATGTTTCTCTTGAATTTGAAGCTGATTCGTGTATTTCGCATGAATCTGAAGCGAAATTGTTCATTTCGCATGAATTTGAAGCTAAATCGTTTGGTTAAAGTCGCTATTTCGCACGAATTTCAATCGAAATCGTGTGTTTCGCATGATAATGACGATAAATCGTATGTTTCGCTTGAATTTAAAGCTAATCCGTGTAGTTCGCATGAATCTGAAGCTAAATTGTTCATTTCGCATAAATTTGAAGCTAAATCGTTTGTTTAAAATCGTTATTTTGCACGAATTTGAATCGAAATCGTGTGTTTCGCATGATATTGAAGTTAAATCGTTTGTTTCGTGTGAATTTGAAGCTAATTCGTGTATTTCTCATGAATCTGAAGTTAAATTGTTCATATCGCATGAATTTGAAGCCAAATCGTTTGTTTAAAATCGCTATTTCGCACGAATTTGGATCGAAATCGTGTGTTTCGCATGATATTGAAGCTAAATCGTATGTTACGCGTGAATTTGAAGCTGATTCGTGTATTTCGCATGAATGTGAATTTAAATTGTTCATATCGCATGAATTTGAAGCTAAATCGTTTGTTCAAAATCGCTATTTCGCTCGAATTTAAATCGAAATCATGTGTTTCGCTTGATATTGAAGCTAAATCGAAAGTTTCGCGTTGATTTAAACCTAATCCGTGTATTTCTCATGAATCTGAAGTTAAATTGTTCATTTCGCATGAATTTGAAGCCAAATCGTTTGTTTAAAATCGCTATTTCGCACGAATTTGGATCGAAATCGTGTGTTTCGCATGATATTGAAGCTAAGTCGTATGTTTCGCGTGAATTTGAAGCTGATTCGTGAATTTCGCATGAATCTGAAGCTAGATTGTTCATTTCGCATGAATTTGAAGCTAAATCGTTTGGTTAAAGTCGCTATTTCGCACGAATTTCAATCGAAATCGTGTGTTTCGCATGATGTTGACGATAAATCGTATGTTTCGCGTGAATTTGAAGCTGATTCGTGTATTTCGCATGAATCTGAAGTTGAATTGTTCATATCGCATGAATTTGAAGCTAAATCGTTTGTTTAAAATCGCTATTTCGCACGAATTTGAAGCGAAATCGTGTGTTTCGCATGATATTGAAGCTAAATCGTTTGTTTCGCGTTGATTTAAAGCTAATTCGTGTATTTCGCATGAATGTGAATTTAAATTGTTCATATCGCATGAATTTGAAGCCAAATCGTGTGTTCAAAATCGCTATTTCGCTCGAATTTAAATCGAAATCGTGTGTTTCGCATGATATTGAAGCTAAATCGTATGTTTCGCGTTGATTTAAACCTATTCCGTGTAGTTCGCAGGAATCTGAAGCTAAATTGTTCATTTCGCCTGAATTTGAAACCAAATCGTGTGTTCAAAATCGCTATTTCGCTCGAATTTAAATCGAAATCGTGTGTTTCGCTTGATATTGAAGCTAAATCGTAAGTTTCGCGTTGATTTAAACCTAATCCGTGTAGTTCGCATGAATCTGAAGCTAAATTGTTCATTTCGCCTGAATTTGAAACCAAATCGTTTGTTTAAAATCGCTATTTTGCACGAATTTGATTCGAAATCGTGTGTTTCGCATGATATTGAAGCTAAATCGTATGTTTCGCGTGAATTTAAAGCTAATCCGTGTAGTTCGCATGAATCTGAAGCTAAATTGTTCATTTCGCATAAATTTGAAGCTAAATCGTTTGTTTAAAATCGTTATTTTGCACGAATTTGAATCGAAATCGTGTGTTTCGCATGATATTGAAGTTAAATCGTTTGTTTCGTGTGAATTTGAAGCTAATTCGTGTATTTCTCATGAATCTGAAGTTAAATTGTTCATATCGCATGAATTTGAAGCCAAATTGTTTGTTTAAAATCGCTATTTCGCACGAATTTGGATCGAAATCGTGTGTTTCGCATGATATTGACGATAAATCGTATGTTTCGCGTTGATTTAAAGCTAATGCGTGTATTTCGCATGAATCTGAAGCTAAATTGTTCATTTGGCATGAATTTGAAGCCAAATCGTTTGTTTAAAATCGCTATTTCGCACGAATTTCAATCGAAATCGTGTGTTTCGCATGATATTGAAGCTAAATCGTATGTTTCGCGTGAATTTAAAGCTAATCCGTGTATTTCGCATGAATATGAAGCTAAATTGTTCATTTCGCATGAATTTGAAGCAAAATCGTTTGGTTAAAGTCGCTATTTCGCACGAAATTCAATCGAAATCGTGTGTTTCGCATGATATTGACGATAAATCGTATGTTTCGCGTTGATTTAAAGCTAATCCGTGTATTTCGCATGAATCTGAAGTTAAATTGTTCATTTCGCATGAATTTGAAGCCAAATCGTTTGTTTAAAATCGCTATTTCGCACGAATTTGGATCGAAATCGTGTGTTTCGCATGATATTGAAGCTAAGTCGTATGTTTCGCGTGAATTTGAAGCTGATTCGTGAATTTCGCATGAATCTGAAGTTGAATTGTTCATATCGCATGAATTTGAAGCTAAATCGTTTGTTTAAAATCGCTATTTCGCACGAATTTGAAGCGAAATCGTGTGTTTCGCATGATATTGAAGCTAAATCGTTTGTTTCGCGTTGATTTAAACCTAATCCGTGTAGTTCGCATGAATCTGAAGCTGAATTGTTCATTTCGCCTGAATTTGAAACCATATCGTGTGTTCAAAATCGCTATTTCGCACGAATTTAAATCGAAATCGTGTGTTTCGCTTGATATTGAAGCTAAATCGTAAGTTTCGCGTCGATTTAAACCTAATCCGTGTAGTTCGCATGAATCTGAAGCTAAATTGTTCAGTTCGCCTGAATTTGAAACCAAATCGTATGTTTAAAATCGCTATTTTGCACGAATTTGAATCGAAATCGTGTGTTTCGCATGATATTGAATCTAAATCGTATGTGTCGCGTGAATTTAAAGCTAATCCGTGTAGTTCGCATGAATCTGAAGCTAAATTGTTCATTTCGCATAAATTTGAAGCTAAATCGTTTGTTTAAAATCGTTATTTTGCACGAATATGAATCGAAATCGTGTGTTTCGCATGATATTGAAGTTAAATCGTTTGTTTCGTCTGAATTTGAAGTTAATTCGTGTATTTCTCATGAATCTGAAGTTAAATTGTTCATATCGCATGAACTTGAAGCTAAATCGTTTGTTTAAAATCGATATTTCGCACCAATTTCAATCGAAATCGTGTGTTTCGCATGATATTGACGATAAATCGTATGTTTCGCGTTAATTTAAAGCTAATTTGTGTATTTCGCATGAATCTGAAGTTAAATTGTTCATATCGCATGAATTTGAAGCTAAATCGTTTGTTTAAAATCGTTATTTCGCACGAATTTCAATCGAAATCGTTTGTTTCGCATGATATTGAAGCTAAATCGTATGTTTCGCGTTGATTTAAAGCTAATTCGTGTATTTCGCATGAATGTGAATTTAAATTTTTCATATCGCATGAATTTGAAGCCAAATCGTGTGTTCAAAATCGCTATTTCGCTCGAATTTAAATCGAAATCGTGTGTTTCGCATGATATTGAAGCTAAATCGTATGTTTCGCGTTGATTTAAACCTAATCCGTGTAGTTCGCATGAATCTGAAGCTGAATTGTTCATTTCGCCTGAATTTGAAACCATATCGTGTGTTCAAAATCGCTATTTCGCACGAATTTAAATCGAAATCGTGTGTTTCGCTTGATATTGAAGCTAAATCGTAAGTTTCGCGTCGATTTAAACCTAATCCGTGTAGTTCGCATGAATCTGAAGCTAAATTGTTCATTTCGCCTGAATTTGAAACCAAATCGTTTGTTTAAAATCGCTATTTTGCACGAATTTGAATCGAAATCGTGTGTTTCGCATGATATTGAAGCTAAATCGTATGTTTCGCGTGAATTTAAAGCTAATCCGTGTAGTTGGCATGAATCTGAAGCTAAATTGTTCATTTCGCATAAATTTGAAGCTAAATCGTTTGTTTAAAATCGTTATTTTGCACGAATATGAATCGAAATCGTGTGTTTCGCATGATATTGAAGTTAAATCGTATGTTTCGTCTGAATTTGAAGTTAATTCGTGTATTTCTCATGAATCTGAAGTTAAATTGTTCATATCGCATGAATCTGAAGCTAAATCGTTTGTTTAAAATCGCTATTTTGTACGAATTTGAATCGAAATCGTGTGTTTCGCATGATATTGAAGCTAAATCGTATGTTTCGCGTGAATTTAAAGCTAATCCGTGTAGTTCGCATGAATGTGAAGCTAAATTGTTCATTTCGCATAAATTTGAAGCTAAATCGTTTGTTTAAAATCGTTATTTTGCACGAATTTGAATCGAAATCGTGTGTTTCGCATGATATTGAAGTTAAATCGTTTGTTTCGTGTGAATTTGAAGCTAATTCGTGTATTTCTCATGAATCTGAAGTTAAATTGTTCATATCGCATGAATTTGAAGCCAAATTGTTTGTTTAAAATCGCTATTTCGCACGAATTTGGATCGAAATCGTGTGTTTCGCATGATATTGACGATAAATCGTATGTTTCGCGTTGATTTAAAGCTAATGCGTGTATTTCGCATGAATCTGAAGCTAAATTGTTCATTTGGCATGAATTTGAAGCCAAATCGTTTGTTTAAAATCGCTATTTCGCACGTATTTCAATCGAAATCGTGTGTTTCGCATGATATTGAAGCTAAATCGTATGTTTCGCGTGAATTTAAAGCTAATCCGTGTATTTCGCATGAATATGAAGCTAAATTGTTCATTTCGCATGAATTTGAAGCAAAATCGTTTGGTTAAAGTCGCTATTTCGCACGAAATTCAATCGAAATCGTGTGTTTCGCATGATATTGACGATAAATCGTATGTTTCGCGTTGATTTAAAGCTAATCCGTGTATTTCGCATGAATCTGAACCTAAATTGTTCATTTGGCATGAATTTGAAGCCAAATCGTTTGTTTAAAATCGCTATTTCGCACGAATTTCAATCGAAATCGTGTGTTTCGCATGATATTGAAGCTAAATCGTATGTTTCGCGTGAATTTGAAGCTGATTCGTGTATTTCGCATGAATCTGAAGTTGAATTGTTCATATCGCATGAATTTGAAGCTAAATCGTTTGTTTAAAATCGCTATTTCGCACGAATTTGAAGCGAAATCGTGTGTTTCGCATGATATTGAAGCTAAATCGTTTGTTTCGCGTTGATTTAAAGCTAATTCGTGTATTTCGCATGAATGTGAATTTAAATTGTTCATATCGCATGAATTTGAAGCCAAATCGTGTGTTCAAAATCGCTATTTCGCTCGAATTTAAATCGAAATCGTGTGTTTCGCATGATATTGAAGCTAAATCGTATGTTTCGCGTTGATTTAAACCTATTCCGTGTAGTTCGCAGGAATCTGAAGCTAAATTGTTCATTTCGCCTGAATTTGAAACCAAATCGTGTGTTCAAAATCGCTATTTCGCTCGAATTTAAATCGAAATCGTGTGTTTCGCTTGATATTGAAGCTAAATCGTAAGTTTCGCGTTGATTTAAACCTAATCCGTGTAGTTCGCATGAATCTGAAGCTAAATTGTTCATTTCGCCTGAATTTGAAACCAAATCGTTTGTTTAAAATCGCTATTTTGCACGAATTTGATTCGAAATCGTGTGTTTCGCATGATATTGAAGCTAAATCGTATGTTTCGCGTGAATTTAAAGCTAATCCGTGTAGTTCGCATGAATCTGAAGCTAAATTGTTCATTTCGCATAAATTTGAAGCTAAATCGTTTGTTTAAAATCGTTATTTTGCACGAATATGAATCGAAATCGTGTGTTTTGCATGATATTGAAGTTAAATCGTTTGTTTCGTCTGAATTTGAAGTTAATTCGTGTATTTCTCATGAATCTGAAGTTAAATTGTTCATATCCCATGAATTTGAAGCTAAATCGTTTGTTTAAAATCGTTATTTCGCACGAATTTCAATCGAAATCGTTTGTTTCGCATGATATTGAAGCTAAATCGTATGTTTCGCGTTGATTTAAAGCTAATTCGTGTATTTCGCATGAATGTGAATTTAAATTTTTCATATCGCATGAATTTGAAGCCAAATCGTGTGTTCAAAATCGCTATTTCGCTCGAATTTAAATCGAAATCGTGTGTTTCGCATGATATTGAAGCTAAATCGTATGCTTCGCGTGAATTTAAAGCTAATCCGTGTAGTTCGCATGAATCAGAAGCTAAATTGTTCATTTCGCATGTATTTGAAGCTAAATCGTTTGTTTAAAATCGCTATTTTGCACGAATTTGAGTCGAAATCGTGTGTTTCGCATGATATTGAAGCTAAATCGTATGTTTCGCGTTGATTTAAAGCTAATCCGTGTATTTCCCATGAATCTGAAGCTAAATTGTTCATTCGCATGGATTTGAAGCCAAATTGTGTGTTTAAAATCGCTATTTGGCTCGAATTTAAATCGAAATCGTGTGTTTCGCATGATATTGACGATAAATCGTATGTTTCGCGTTGATTTAAAGCTAATCCGTGTATTTCGCATGAATCTGAAGCTAAATTGTTCATTTGGCATGAATTTGAAGCCAAATCGTGTGTTCAAAATCGCTATTTCGCACGAATTTTAATCGAAATCGTGTGTTTAGCATGATATTGAAGCTAAATCGTATGTTTCGCGTTGATTTAAACCTAATCCGTGTAGTTCGCATGAATCTGAAGCTAAATTGTTCATTTCGCCTGAATTTGAAACCAAATCGTTTGTTTAATATCGCTATTTTGCACGAATTTGATTCGAAATCGTGTGTTTCGCATGATATTGAAGCTAAATCGTATGTTTCTTGTTGACTTAAACCTAATCCGAGTAGTTTGCATGAATCTGAAGCTAAATTGTTCATTTCGCCTGAATTTGAAACCAAATCGTGTGTTCAAAATCGCTATTTCGCTCGAATTTAAATCGAAATCGTGTGTTTCGCATGATATTGAAGCTAAATCGTATGTTTCACGTTGAGTTAAACCTAATCCGTGTATTTCGCATGAATCTGAAGCTAAATTGTTCATTTCGCCTGAATTTGAAACCAAATCGTGTGTTCATAATCGCTATTTCGCTCGAATTTAAATCGAAATCGTGTGTTTCGCTTGATATTGAAGCTAAATCGTAAGTTTCGCGTTGATTTAAACCTAATCCGTGTAGTTCGCATGAATCTGAAGCTAAATTGTTCATTTCGCCTGAATTTGAAACCAAATCGTTTGTTTAATATCGCTATTTTGCACGAATTTGATTCGAAATCGTGTGTTTCGCATGATATTGAAGCTAAATTGTATGTTTCGCGTTGATTTAAACCTAATCCGTGTAGTTCGCATGAATCTGAAACTAAATTGTTCATTTCGCCTGAATTTGAAACCAAATCGTGTGTTCAAAATCGCTATTTCGCTCGAATTTAAATCGAAATCGTGTGTTTCGCTTGATATTGAAGCTAAATCGTAAGTTTCGCGTTGATTTAAACCTAATCCGTGTAGTTCGCATGAATCTGAAGCTAAATTGTTCATTTCGCCTGAATTTGAAACCAAATCGTTTGTTTAAAATCGCTATTTTGCACGAATTTGAATCGAAAATCGTGCGTTTCGCATGATATTGAAGCTAAATCGTATGTTTCGCGTGAATTTAAAGCTAATCCGTGTAGTTCGCATGAATCTGAAGCTAAATTGTTCATTTCGCCTGAATTTGAAACCAAATCGTTTGTTTAAAATCGCTATTTTGCACGAATTTGAATAGAAATCGTGTGTTTCGCATGATATTGAAGCTAAATCGTATGTTTCGCGTTGATTTAAAGCTAATGCGTGTATTTCGCATGAATCTGAAGCTAAATTGTTCATTTGGCATGAATTTGAAGCCAAATCGTTTCTTTAAAATCGTTATTTTGCACGAATATGAATCGAAATCGTGTGTTTCGCATGATATTGAAGCTAAATCGTATGTTTCGCTTGAATTTGAAGCTGATTCGTGTATTTCGCATGAATCTGAAGTTAAATTGTTCATATCGCATGAATTTGAAGCCAAACCGTTTGTTTAAAATCGCTATTTCGCACGAATTTGGATCGAAATCGTGTGTTTCGCATGATATTGAAGCTAAGTCGTATGTTTCGCGTGAATTTGAAGCTGATTCGTGTATTTCGCATGAATCTGAAGCTAAATTGTTCATTTCGCATGAATTTGAAGATAAATCGTTTGGTTAAAGTCGCTATTTCGCACGAATTTTAATCGAAATCGTGTGTTTCGCATGATATTGACGATAAATCGTATGTTTCGCGTTGATTTAAAGCTAATACGTGTATTTCGCATGAATCTGAAGCTAAATTGTTCATTTGGCATGAATTTGAAGCCAATTCGTTTGTTTAAAATCGCTATTTCGCACGAATTTCAATCGAAATCGTGCGTTTCGCATGATATTGAAGCTAAATCGTATGTTTCGCGATGATTTAAAGCTAATTCGTGTATTTAGCATGAATCTGAAGCTAAATTGATCATTTCTCATAAATTTGAAGCTAAATCATTTGTTTAAAATCGTTATTTTGCACGAATTTGAATCGAAATCGTGTGTTTCGCATGATATTGAAGTTAAATCGTTTGTTTCGTGTGAATTTGAAGCTAATTCGTGTATTTCTCATGAATCTGAAGATAAATTGTTCATACCGCATGAATTTGAATCCAAATCGTTTGTTTAAAATCGCTATTTCGCACGAATTTGGATCGAAATCGTGTGTTTCGCACGATATTGAAGTTAAATCGTTTGTTTTGTTTGAATTTGAAGCTAATTCGTGTATTTCTCATGAATCTGAAGTTAAATTGTTCATATCGCATGAATCTGAAGCCAAATCGTTTGTTTAAAATCGCTATTTCGCACGAATTTGGATCGAAATCGTGTGTTTCGCATGATATTGAAGCTAAATCGTATGTTTCGCTTGAATTTGAAGCTGATTCGTGTATTTCGAATGAATCTGAAGCTAAATTGTTCATTTCGCATGAATTTGAAGCTAAATCGTTTGGTTAAAGTCGCTATTTCACACGAATTTCAATCGAAATCATGTGTTTCGCATGATATTGAAGCTAAATCGTTTGTTTTGTTTGAATTTGAAGCTAATTCGTGTATTTCTCATGAATCTGAAGTTAAATTGTTCATATCGCATGAATTTGAAGCCAAATCGTTTGTTTAAAATCGCTATTTCGCACGATTTTGGATCGAAATCGTGTGTTTCGCATGATATTGAAGCTAAATCGTATGTTTCGCTTGAATTTGAAGCTGATTCGTGTATTTCGAATGAATCTGAAGCTAAATTGTTCATTTCGCATGAATTTGAAGCTAAATCGTTTGGTTAAAGTCGCTATTTCGCACGAATTTCAATCGAAATCATGTGTTTCGCATGATATTGAAGCTAAATCGTATGTTTCGCGTGAATTTAAAGCTAATCCGTGTAGTTCGCATGAATCTGAAGCTAAATTGTTCATTTCGCCTGAATTTGAAACCAAATCGTTTGTTTAAAATCGCTATTTTGCACGAATTCGAATCGAAGTCGTGTGTTTCGCATGATATTGAAGTTAAATCGTTTGTTTCGTTTGAATTTGAAGCTAATTCGTGTATTTCTCAAGAATCTGAAGCTAAATTGTCCATTTCGCATGAATTTGAAGCTAAATCGTTTGTTTAAAATCGCTATTTCGCACGAATTTGAAGCGAAATCGTGTGTTTCGCATGATATTGACGATAAATCGTATGTTTCGCGTGAATTTAAAGCTAATCCGTGTAGTTCGCATGAATCTGAAGTTAAATTGTCCATATCGCATGAATTTGAAGCTAAATCGTTTGTTTAAAATCGCTATTTCGCACGAATTTGAAGCGAAATCGTGTATATCGCATGATATTGACGATAAATCGTAAGTTACGCGTTGATTTAAACCTAATTCGTGTAGTTCGCATGAATCTGAAGCTAAATTGTTCATTTCGCCTGAATTTGAAACCAAATCGTTTGTTTAAAATCGCTATTTTGTACGAATTTGAATCGAAATCGTGTGTTTCGCATGATATTGAAGCTAAATCGTATGTTTCGCGTGAATTTAAAGCTAATCCGTGTAGTTCGCATGAATGTGAAGCTAAATTGTTCATTTCGCATAAATTTGAAGCTAAATCGTTTGTTTAAAATCGTTATTTTGCACGAATTTGAATCGAAATCGTGTGTTTCGCATGATATTGAAGTTAAATCGTTTGTTTCTTGTGAATTTGAAGCTAATTCGTGTATTTCTCATGAATCTGAAGTTAAATTGTTCATATCGCATGAATTTGAAGCCAAATCGTTTGTTTAAAATCGCTATTTCGCACGATTTTGGATCGAAATCGTGTGTTTCGCATGATATTGAAGCTAAATCGTATGTTTCGCTTGAATTTGAAGCTGATTCGTGTATTTCGAATGAATCTGAAGCTAAATTGTTCATTTCGCATGAATTTGAAGCTAAATCGTTTGGTTAAAGTCGCTATTTCGCACGAATTTCAATCGAAATCATGTGTTTCGCATGATATTGAAGCTAAATCGTATGTTTCGCGTGAATTTAAAGCTAATCCGTGTAGTTCGCATGAATCTGAAGCTAAATTGTTCATTTCGCCTGAATTTGAAACCAAATCGTTTGTTTAAAATCGCTATTTTGCACGAATTCGAATCGAAGTCGTGTGTTTCGCATGATATTGAAGTTAAATCGTTTGTTTCGTTTGAATTTGAAGCTAATTCGTGTATTTCTCAAGAATCTGAAGCTAAATTGTCCATTTCGCATGAATTTGAAGCTAAATCGTTTGTTTAAAATCGCTATTTCGCACGAATTTGAAGCGAAATCGTGTGTTTCGCATGATATTGACGATAAATCGTATGTTTCGCGTGAATTTAAAGCTAATCCGTGTAGTTCGCATGAATCTGAAGTTAAATTGTCCATATCGCATGAATTTGAAGCTAAATCGTTTGTTTAAAATCGCTATTTCGCACGAATTTGAAGCGAAATCGTGTATATCGCATGATATTGACGATAAATCGTAAGTTACGCGTTGATTTAAACCTAATTCGTGTAGTTCGCATGAATCTGAAGATAAATTGTTCATACCGCATGAATTTGAATCCAAATCGTTTGTTTAAAATCGCTATTTCGCACGAATTTGGATCGAAATCGTGTGTTTCGCATGATATTGAAGTTAAATCGTTTGTTTTGTTTGAATTTGAAGCTAATTCGTGTATTTCTCATGAATCTGAAGTTAAATTGTTCATATCGCATGAATCTGAAGCCAAATCGTTTGTTTAAAATCGCTATTTCGCACGAATTTGGATCGAAATCGTGTGTTTCGCATGATATTGAAGCTAAATCGTATGTTTCGCTTGAATTTGAAGCTGATTCGTGTATTTCGAATGAATCTGAAGCTAAATTGTTCATTTCGCATGAATTTGAAGCTAAATCGTTTGGTTATAGTCGCTATTTCGCACGAATTTCAATCGAAATCATGTGTTTCGCATGATATTGAAGCTAAATCGTTTGTTTTGTTTGAATTTGAAGCTAATTCGTGTATTTCTCATGAATCTGAAGTTAAATTGTTCATATCGCATGAATTTGAAGCCAAATCGTTTGTTTAAAATCGCTATTTCGCACGAATTTGGATCGAAATCGTGTGTTTCGCATGATATTGAAGCTAAATCGTATGTTTCGCTTGAATTTGAAGCTGATTCGTGTATTTCGAATGAATCTGAAGCTAAATTGTTCATTTCGCATGAATTTGAAGCTAAATCGTTTGGTTAAAATCGTTATTTTGCACGAATTTGAATCGAAATCGTGTGTTTCGCATGATATTGAAGTTAAATCGTTTGTTTCTTGTGAATTTGAAGCTAATTCGTGTATTTCTCATGAATCTGAAGTTAAATTGTTCATATCGCATGAATTTGAAGCCAAATCGTTTGTTTAAAATCGCTATTTCGCACGAATTTGGATCGAAATCGTGTGTTTCGCATGATATTGAAGTTAAATCGTTTGTTTCGTTTGAATTTGAAGCTAGTTCGTTTATTTCTCATGAATCTGAAGTTAAATTGTTCATATCGCATGAATTTGAAGCCAAATCGTTTGTTTAAAATCGCTATTTCGCACGAATTTGGATCGAAATCGTGTGTTTCGCATGATATTGAAGTTAAATCGTTTGTTTCGTTTGAATTTGAAGCTAGTTCGTTTATTTCTCATGAATCTGAAGTTAAATTGTTCATATCGCATGAATTTGAAGCCAAATCGTTTGTTTAAAATCGCTATTTCGCACGAATTTGGATCGAAATCGTGTGTTTCGCATGATATAGAAGTTAAATCGTTTGTTCCGTTTGAATTTGAAGCTAGTTCGTGTATTTCTCATGAATCTGAAGTTAAATTGTTCATATCGCATGAATTTGAAGCCAAATCGTTTGTTTAAAATCGCTATTTCGCACAAATTTGGATCGAAATCGTGTGTTTCGCATGATATTGAAGCTAAATCGTATGTTTCGCGTTGATTTAAACCTAATCCGTGTAGTTCGCATGAATCTGAAGCTAAATTGTTCATTTCGCCTGAATTTGAAACCAAATCGTTTGTTTAATATCGCTATTTTGCACGAATTTGATTCGAAATCGTGTGTTTCGCATGATATTGAAGCTAAATCGTATGTTTCTTGTTGACTTAAACCTAATCCGAGTAGTTCGCATGAATCTGAAGCTAAATTGTTCATTTCGCCTGAATTTGAAACCAAATCGTGTGTTCAAATCGCTATTTCGCTCGAATTTAAATCGAAATCGTGTGTTTCGCATGATATTGAAGCTAAATCGTATGTTTCACGTTGATTTAAACCTAATCCGTGTATTTCGCATGAATCTGAAGCTAAATTGTTCATTTCGCCTGAATTTGAAACCAAATCGTGTGTTCATAATCGCTACTTCGCTCGAATTTAAATCGAAATCGTGTGTTTCGCTTGATATTGAAGCTAAATCGTAAGTTTCGCGTTGATTTAAACCTAATCCGTGTAGTTCGCATGAATCTGAAGCTAAATTGTTCATTTCGCCTGAATTTGAAACCAAATCGTTTGTTTAATATCGCTATTTTGCACGAATTTGATTCGAAATCGTGTGTTTCGCATGATATTGAAGCTAAATTGTATGTTTCGCGTTGATTTAAACCTAATCCGTGTAGTTCGCATGAATCTGAAGCTAAATTGTTCATTTCGCCTGAATTTGAAACCAAATCGTTTGTTTAAAATCGCTATTTTGCACGAATTTGAATCGAAATCGTGCGTTTCGCATGATATTGAAGCTAAATCGTATGTTTCGCGTGAATTTAAAGCTAATCCGTGTAGTTCGCATGAATCTGAAGCTAAATTGTTCATTTCGCCTGAATTTGAAACCAAATCGTTTGTTTAAAATCGCTATTTTGCACGAATTTGAATAGAAATCGTGTGTTTCGCATGATATTGAAGCTAAATCGTATGTTTCGCGTTGATTTAAAGCTAATGCGTGTATTTCGCATGAATCTGAAGCTAAATTGTTCATTTGGCATGAATTTGAAGCCAAATTGTTTCTTTAAAATCGTTATTTTGCACGAATATGAATCGAAATCGTGTGTTTCGCATGATATTGAAGCTAAATCGTATGTTTCGCTTGAATTTGAAGCTGATTCGTGTATTTCGCATGAATCTGAAGTTAAATTGTTCATATCGCATGAATTTGAAGCCAAACCGTTTGTTTAAAATCGCTATTTCGCACGAATTTGGATCGAAATCGTGTGTTTCGCATGATATTGAAGCTAAGTCGTATGTTTCGCGTGAATTTGAAGCTGATTCGTGTATTTCGCATGAATCTGAAGCTAAATTGTTCATTTCGCATGAATTTGAAGCTAAATCGTTTGGTTAAAGTCGCTATTTCGCACGAATTTTAATCGAAATCGTGTGTTTCGCATGATATTGACGATAAATCGTATGTTTCGCGTTGATTTAAAGCTAATACGTGTATTTCGCATGAATCTGAAGCTAAATTGTTCATTTGGCATGAATTTGAAGCCAATTCGTTTGTTTAAAATCGCTATTTCGCACGAATTTCAATCGAAATCGTGCGTTTCGCATGATATTGAAGCTAAATCGTATGTTTCGCGATGATTTAAAGCTAATTCGTGTATTTAGCATGAATCTGAAGCTAAATTGATCATTTCGCATAAATTTGAAGCTAAATCATTTGTTTAAAATCGTTATTTTGCACGAATTTGAATCGAAATCGTGTGTTTCCCATGATATTGAAGTTAAATCGTTTGTTTCGTGTGAATTTGAAGCTAATTCGTGTATTTCTCATGAATCTGAAGATAAATTGTTCATACCGCATGAATTTGAATCCAAATCGTTTGTTTAAAATCGCTATTTCGCACGAATTTGGATCGAAATCGTGTGTTTCGCATGATATTGAAGTTAAATCGTTTGTTTTGTTTGAATTTGAAGCTAATTCGTGTATTTCTCATGAATCTGAAGTTAAATTGTTCATATCGCATGAATCTGAAGCCAAATCGTTTGTTTAAAATCGCTATTTCGCACGAATTTGGATCGAAATCGTGTGTTTCGCATGATATTGAAGCTAAATCGTATGTTTCGCTTGAATTTGAAGCTGATTCGTGTATTTCGAATGAATCTGAAGCTAAATTGTTCATTTCGCATGAATTTGAAGCTAAATCGTTTGGTTATAGTCGCTATTTCGCACGAATTTCAATCGAAATCATGTGTTTCGCATGATATTGAAGCTAAATCGTTTGTTTTGTTTGAATTTGAAGCTAATTCGTGTATTTCTCATGAATCTGAAGTTAAATTGTTCATATCGCATGAATTTGAAGCCAAATCGTTTGTTTAAAATCGCTATTTCGCACGAATTTGGATCGAAATCGTGTGTTTCGCATGATATTGAAGCTAAATCGTATGTTTCGCTTGAATTTGAAGCTGATTCGTGTATTTCGAATGAATCTGAAGCTAAATTGTTCATTTCGCATGAATTTGAAGCTAAATCGTTTGGTTAAAGTCGCTATTTCGCACGAATTTCAATCGAAATCATGTGTTTCGCATGATATTGAAGCTAAATCGTATGTTTCGCGTGAATTTAAAGCTAATCCGTGTAGTTCGCATGAATCTGAAGCTAAATTGTTCATTTCGCCTGAATTTGAAACCAAATCGTTTGTTTAAAATCGCTATTTTGCACGAATTCGAATCGAAGTCTTGTGTTTCGCATGATACTGAAGTTAAATCGTTTGTTTCGTTTGAATTTGAAGCTAATTCGTGTATTTCTCATGAATCTGAAGCTAAATTGTCCATTTCGCATGAATTTGAAGCTAAATCGTTTGTTTAAAATCGCTATTTCGCACGAATTTGAAGCGAAATCGTGTGTTTCGCATGATATTGACGATAAATCGTATGTTTCGCGTGAATTTAAAGCTAATCCGTGTAGTTCGCATGAATCTGAAGTTAAATTGTCCATATCGCATGAATTTGAAGCTAAATCGTTTGTTTAAAATCGCTATTTCGCACGAATTTGAAGCGAAATCGTGTATATCACATGATATTGACGATAAATCGTAAGTTTCGCGTTGATTTAAACCTAATTCGTGTAGTTCGCATGAATCTGAAGCTAAATTGTTCATTTCGCCTGAATTTGAAACCAAATCGTTTGTTTAAAATCGCTATTTTGTACGAATTTGAATCGAAATCGTGTGTTTCGCATGATATTGAAGCTAAATCGTATGTTTCGCGTGAATTTAAAGCTAATCCGTGTAGTTCGCATGAATGTGAAGCTAAATTGTTCATTTCGCCTGAATTTGAAACCAAATCGTTTGTTTAAAATCGCTATTTTGCACGAATTTGAATAGAAATCGTGTGTTTCGCATGATATTGAAGCTAAATCGTATGTTTCGCGTTGATTTAAAGCTAATGCGTGTATTTCGCATGAATCTGAAGCTAAATTGTTCATTTGGCATGAATTTGATGCCAAATTGTTTCTTTAAAATCGTTATTTTGCACGAATATGAATCGAAATCGTGTGTTTCGCATGATATTGAAGCTAAATCGTATGTTTCGCTTGAATTTGAAGCTGATTCGTGTATTTCGTATGAATCTGAAGTTAAATTGTTCATATCGCATGAATTTGAAGCCAAACCGTTTGTTTAAAATCGCTATTTCGCACGAATTTGGATCGAAATCGTGTGTTTCGCATGATATTGAAGCTAAGTCGTATGTTTCGCGTGAATTTGAAGCTGATTCGTGTATTTCGCATGAATCTGAAGCTAAATTGTTCATTTCGCATGAATTTGAAGCTAAATCGTTTGGTTAAAGTCGCTATTTCGCACGAATTTTAATCGAAATCGTGTGTTTCGCATGATATTGACGATAAATCGTATGTTTCGCGTTGATTTAAAGCTAATACGTGTATTTCGCATGAATCTGAAGCTAAATTGTTCATTTGGCACGAATTTGAAGCCAATTCGTTTGTTTAAAATCGCTATTTCGCACGAATTTCAATCGAAATCGTGCGTTTCGCATGATATTGAAGCTAAATCGTATGTTTCGCGATGATTTAAAGCTAATTCGTGTATTTAGCATGAATCTGAAGCTAAATTGATCATTTCGCATAAATTTGAAGCTAAATCATTTGTTTAAAATCGTTATTTTGCACGAATTTGAATCGAAATCGTGTGTTTCCCATGATATTGAAGTTAAATCGTTTGTTTCGTGTGAATTTGAAGCTAATTCGTGTATTTCTCATGAATCTGAAGATAAATTGTTCATACCGCATGAATTTGAATCCAAATCGTTTGTTTAAAATCGCTATTTCGCACGAATTTGGATCGAAATCGTGTGTTTCGCATGATATTGAAGTTAAATCGTTTGTTTTGTTTGAATTTGAAGCTAATTCGTGTATTTCTCATGAATCTGAAGTTAAATTGTTCATATCGCATGAATCTGAAGCCAAATCGTTTGTTTAAAATCGCTATTTCGCACGAATTTGGATCGAAATCGTGTGTTTCGCATGATATTGAAGCTAAATCGTATGTTTCGCTTGAATTTGAAGCTGATTCGTGTATTTCGAATGAATCTGAAGCTAAATTGTTCATTTCGCATGAATTTGAAGCTAAATCGTTTGGTTATAGTCGCTATTTCGCACGAATTTCAATCGAAATCATGTGTTTCGCATGATATTGAAGCTAAATCGTTTGTTTTGTTTGAATTTGAAGCTAATTCGTGTATTTCTCATGAATCTGAAGATAAATTGTTCATACCGCATGAATTTGAATCCAAATCGTTTGTTTAAAATCGCTATTTCGCACGAATTTGGATCGAAATCGTGTGTTTCGCATGATATTGAAGTTAAATCGTTTGTTTTGTTTGAATTTGAAGCTAATTCGTGTATTTCTCATGAATCTGAAGTTAAATTGTTCATATCGCATGAATCTGAAGCCAAATCGTTTGTTTAAAATCGCTATTTCGCACGAATTTGGATCGAAATCGTGTGTTTCGCATGATATTGAAGCTAAATCGTATGTTTCGCTTGAATTTGAAGCTGATTCGTGTATTTCGAATGAATCTGAAGCTAAATTGTTCATTTCGCATGAATTTGAAGCTAAATCGTTTGGTTATAGTCGCTATTTCGCACGAATTTCAATCGAAATCATGTGTTTCGCATGATATTGAAGCTAAATCGTTTGTTTTGTTTGAATTTGAAGCTAATTCGTGTATTTCTCATGAATCTGAAGTTAAATTGTTCATATCGCATGAATTTGAAGCCAAATCGTTTGTTTAAAATCGCTATTTCGCACGAATTTGGATCGAAATCGTGTGTTTCGCATGATATTGAAGCTAAATCGTATGTTCGCTTGAATTTGAAGCTGATTCGTGTATTTCGAATGAATCTGAAGCTAAATTGTTCATTTCGCATGAATTTGAAGCTAAATCGTTTGTTTAAAATCGCTATTTCGCACGAATTTGAAGCGAAATCGTGTGTTTCGCATGATATTGACGATAAATCGTATGTTTCGCGTGAATTTAAAGCTAATCCGTGTAGTTCGCATGAATCTGAAGTTAAATTGTCCATATCGCATGAATTTGAAGCTAAATCGTTTGTTTAAAATCGCTATTTCGCACGAATTTGAAGCGAAATCGTGTATATCGCATGATATTGACGATAAATCGTAAGTTTCGCGTTGATTTAAACCTAATTCGTGTAGTTCGCATGAATCTGAAGCTAAATTGTTCATTTCGCCTGAATTTGAAACCAAATCGTTTGTTTAAAATCGCTATTTTGTACGAATTTGAATCGAAATCGTGTGTTTCGCATGATATTGAAGCTAAATCGTATGTTTCGCGTGAATTTAAAGCTAATCCGTGTAGTTCGCATGAATGTGAAGCTAAATTGTTCATTTCGCATAAATTTGAAGCTAAATCATTTGTTTAAAATCGTTATTTTGCACGAATTTGAATCGAAATCGTGTGTTTCGCATGATATTGAAGTTAAATCGTTTGTTTCGTGTGAATTTGAAGCTAATTCGTGTATTTCTCATGAATCTGAAGTTAAATTGTTCATATCGCATGAATTTGAAGCCAAATCGTTTGTTTAAAATCGCTATTTCGCACGAATTTGGATCGAAATCGTGTGTTTCGCATGATATTGAAGTTAAATCGTTTGTTTCGTTTGAATTTGAAGCTAGTTCGTTTATTTCTCATGAATCTGAAGTTAAATTGTTCATATCGCATGAATTTGAAGCCAAATCGTTTGTTTAAAATCGCTATTTCGCACGAATTTGGATCGAAATCGTGTGTTTCGCATGATATAGAAGTTAAATCGTTTGTTTCGTTTGAATTTGAAGCTAGTTCGTGTATTTCTCATGAATCTGAAGTTAAATTGTTCATATCGCATGAATTTGAAGCCAAATCGTTTGTTTAAAATCGCTATTTCGCACGAATTTGGATCGAAATCGTGTGTTTCGCATGATATTGAAGCTAAATTGTATGTTTCGCGTTGATTTAAACCTAATTCGTGTAGTTCGCATGAATCTGAAGCTAAATTGTTCATTTCGCCTGAATTTGAAACCAAATCGTTTGTTTAAAATCGCTATTTTGCACGAATTTGAATCGAATCGTGCGTTTCGCATGATATTGAAGCTAAATCGTATGTTTCGCGTGAATTTAAAGCTAATCCGTGTAGTTCGCATGAATCTGAAGCTAAATTGTTCATTTCGCCTGAATTTGAAACCAAATCGTTTGTTAAAATCGCTATTTTGCACGAATTTGAATAGAAATCGTGTGTTTCGCATGATATTGAAGCTAAATCGTATGTTTCGCGTTGATTTAAAGCTAATGCGTGTATTTCGCATGAATCTGAAGCTAAATTGTTCATTTGGCATGAATTTGAAGCCAAATCGTTTCTTTAAAATCGTTATTTTGCACGAATATGAATCGAAATCGTGTGTTTCGCATGATATTGAAGCTAAATCGTATGTTTTGCTTGAATTTGAAGCTGATTCGTGTATTTCGCATGAATCTGAAGTTAAATTGTTCATATCGCATGAATTTGAAGCCAAACCGTTTGTTTAAAATCGCTATTTCGCACGAATTTGGATCGAAATCGTGTGTTTCGCATGATATTGAAGCTAAGTCGTATGTTTCGCGTGAATTTGAAGCTGATTCGTGTATTTCGCATGAATCTGAAGCTAAATTGTTCATTTCGCATGAATTTGAAGCTAAATCGTTTGGTTAAAGTCGCTATTTCGCACGAATTTTAATCGAAATCGTGTGTTTCGCATGATATTGACGATAAATCGTATGTTTCGCGTTGATTTAAAGCTAATACGTGTATTTCGCATGAATCTGAAGCTAAATTGTTCATTTGGCATGAATTGAAGCCAATTCGTTTGTTTCGCACGAATTTCAATCGAAATCGTGCGTTTCGCATGATATTGAAGCTAAATCGTATGTTTCGCGATGATTTAAAGCTAATTCGTGTATTTAGCATGAATCTGACGCTAAATTGATCATTTCGCATAAATTTGAAGCTAAATCATTTGTTTAAAATCGTTATTTTGCACGAATTTGAATCGAAATCGTGTGTTTCCCATGATATTGAAGTTAAATCGTTTGTTTCGTGTGAATTTGAAGCTAATTCGTGTATTTCTCATGAATCTGAAGATAAATTGTTCATACCGCATGAATTTGAATCCAAATCGTTTGTTTAAAATCGCTATTTCGCACGAATTTGGATCGAAATCGTGTGTTTCGCATGATATTGAAGTTAAATCGTTTGTTTTGTTTGGAATTTGAAGCTAATTCGTGTATTTCTCATGAATCTGAAGTTAAATTGTTCATATCGCATGAATCTGAAGCCAAATCGTTTGTTTAAAATCGCTATTTCGCACGAATTTGGATCGAAATCGTGTGTTTCGCATGATATTGAAGCTAAATCGTATGTTTCGCTTGAATTTGAAGCTGATTCGTATATTTCGAATGAATCTGAAGCTAAATTGTTCATTTCGCATGAATTTGAAGCTAAATCGTTTGGTTATAGTCGCTATTTCGCACGAATTTCAATCGAAATCATGTGTTTCGCATGAT
This sequence comes from Megalopta genalis, assembly GCF_051020955.1. NCBI lineage: Eukaryota > Metazoa > Arthropoda > Insecta > Hymenoptera > Halictidae > Megalopta > Megalopta genalis. The sequence goes on from NW_027478003.1 coordinate 32,554, forward strand.
ATTGAAGCTAAATCGTTTGTTTTGTTTGAATTGAAGCTAATTCGTGTATTTCTCATGAATCTGAAGTTAAATTGTTCATATCGCATGAATTTGAAGCCAAATCGTTTGTTAAAATCGCTATTTCGCACGAATTTGGATCGAAATCGTGTGTTTCGCATGATATTGAAGCTAAATCGTATGTTTCGCTTGAATTTGAAGCTGATTCGTGTATTTCGAATGAATCTGAAGCTAAATTGTTCATTTCGCGTGAATTTAAAGCTAATCCGTGTAGTTCGCATGAATCTGAAGCTAAAAATATTGTTCATTTCGCCTGAATTTGAAACCAAATCGTTTGTTTAAAATCGCTATTTTGCACGAATTCGAATCGAAGTCGTGTGTTTCGCATGATACTGAAGTTAAATCGTTTGTTTCGTTTGAATTTGAAGCTAATTCGTGTATTTCTCATGAATCTGAAGCTAAATTGTCCATTTCGCATGAATTTGAAGCTAAATCGTTTGTTTAAAATCGCTATTTCGCACGAATTTGGATCGAAATCGTGTGTTTCGCATGATATTGAAGCTAAATCGTATGTTCGCTTGAATTTGAAGCTGATTCGTGTATTTCGAATGAATCTGAAGCTAAATTGTTCATTTCGCATGATTTGAAGCTAATCGTTTGTTTAAAATCGCTATTTCGCACGAATTTGAAGCGAAATCGTGTGTTTCGCATGATATTGACGATAAATCGTATGTTTCGCGTGAATTTAAAGCTAATCCGTGTAGTTCGCATGAATCTGAAGTTAAATTGTCCATATCGCATGAATTTGAAGCTAAATCGTTTGTTTAAAATCGCTATTTCGCACGAATTTGAAGCGAAATCGTGTATATCGCATGATATTGACGATAAATCGTAAGTTTCGCGTTGATTTAAACCTAATTCGTGTAGTTCGCATGAATCTGAAGCTAAATTGTTCATTTCGCCTGAATTTGAAACCAAATCGTTTGTTTAAAATCGCTATTTTGTACGAATTTGAATCGAAATCGTGTGTTTCGCATGATATTGAAGCTAAATCGTATGTTTCGCGTGAATTTAAAGCTAATCCGTGTAGTTCGCATGAATGTGAAGCTAAATTGTTCATTTCGCATAAATTTGAAGCTAAATCGTTTGTTTAAAATCGTTATTTTGCACGAATTTGAATCGAAATCGTGTGTTTCGCATGATATTGAAGTTAAATCGTTTGTTTCGTGTGAATTTGAAGCTAATTCGTGTATTTCTCATGAATCTGAAGTTAAATTGTTCATATCGCATGAATTTGAAGCCAATCGTTTGTTTAAAATCGCTATTTCGCACGAATTTGGATCGAAATCGTGTGTTTCGCATGATATTGAAGTTAAATCGTTTGTTTCGTTTGAATTTGAAGCTAGTTCGTTTATTTCTCATGAATCTGAAGTTAAATTGTTCATATCGCATGAATTTGAAGCCAAATCGTTGTTTAAAATCGCTATTTCGCACGAATTTGGATCGAAATCGTGTGTTTCGCATGATATAGAAGTTAAATCGTTTGTTTCGGTTTGAATTTGAGCTAGTTCGTGTATTTCTCATGAATCTGAAGTTAAATTGTTTCATATCGCATGAATTTGAAGCCAAATCGTTTGTTTAAAATCGCTATTTCGCACGAATTTGGATCGAAATCGTGTGTTTCGCATGATATTGAAGCTAAATTGTATGTTTCGCGTTGATTTAAACCTAATTCGTGTAGTTCGCATGAATCTGAAGCTAAATTGTTCATTTCGCCTGAATTTGAAACCAAATCGTTTGTTTAAAATCGCTAATTTGCACGAATTTGAATCGAAATCGTGCGTTTCGCATGATATTGAAGCTAAATCGTATGTTTCGCGTGAATTTAAAGCTAATCCGTGTAGTTCGCATGAATCTGAAGCTAAATTGTTCATTTCGCCTGAATTTGAAACCAAATCGTTTGTTTAAAATCGCTATTTTGCACGAATTGAATAGAAATCGTGTGTTTCGCATGATATTGAAGCTAAATCGTATGTTTCGCGTTGATTTAAAGCTAATGCGTGTATTTCGCATGAATCTGAAGCTAAATTGTTCATTTGGCATGAATTTGAAGCCAAATCGTTTCTTTAAAATCGTTATTTTGCACGAATATGAATCGAAATCGTGTGTTTCGCATGATATTGAAGCTAAATCGTATGTTTCGCTTGAATTTGAAGCTGATTCGTGTATTTCGCATGAATCTGAAGTTAAATTGTTCATATCGCATGAATTTGAAGCCAAACCGTTTGTTTAAAATCGCTATTTCGCACGAATTTGGATCGAAATCGTGTGTTTCGCATGATATTGAAGCTAAGTCGTATGTTTCGCGTGAATTTGAAGCTGATTCGTGTATTTCGCATGAATCTGAAGCTAAATTGTTCATTTCGCATGAATTTGAAGCTAAATCGTTTGGTTAAAGTCGCTATTTCGCACGAATTTTAATCGAAATCGTGTGTTTCGCATGATATTGACGATAAATCGTATGTTTCGCGTTGATTTAAAGCTAATACGTGTATTTCGCATGAATCTGAAGCTAAATTGTTCATTTGGCATGAATTTGAAGCCAATTCGTTTGTTTAAAATCGCTATTTCGCACGAATTTCAATCGAAATCGTGCGTTTCGCATGATATTGAAGCTAAATCGTATGTTTCGCGATGATTTAAAGCTAATTCGTGTATTTAGCATGAATCTGACGCTAAATTGATCATTTCGCATAAATTTGAAGCTAAATCATTTGTTTAAAATCGTTATTTTGCACGAATTTGAATCGAAATCGTGTGTTTCCCATGATATTGAAGTTAAATCGTTTGTTTCGTGTGAATTTGAAGCTAATTCGTGTATTTTCTCATGAATCTGAAGATAAATTGTTCATACCGCATGAATTTGAATCCAAATCGTTTGTTTAAAATCGCTATTTCGCACGAATTTGGATCGAAATCGTGTGTTTCGCATGATATTGAAGTTAAATCGTTTGTTTTGTTTGAATTTGAAGCTAATTCGTGTATTTCTCATGAATCTGAAGTTAAATTGTTCATATCGCATGAATCTGAAGCCAAATCGTTTGTTTAAAATCGCTATTTCGCACGAATTTGGATCGAAATCGTGTGTTTCGCATGATATTGAAGCTAAATCGTATGTTTCGCTTGAATTTGAAGCTGATTCGTATATTTCGAATGAATCTGAAGCTAAATTGTTCATTTCGCATGAATTTGATGCTAAATCGTTTGGTTATAGTCGCTATTTCGCACGAATTTCAATCGAAATCATGTGTTTCGCATGATATTGAAGCTAAATCGTTTGTTTTGTTTGAATTTGAAGCTAATTCGTGTATTTCTCATGAATCTGAAGTTAAATTGTTCATATCGCATGAATTTGAAGCCAAATCGTTTGTTTAAAATCGCTATTTCGCACGAATTTGGATCGAAATCGTGTGTTTCGCATGATATTGAAGCTAAATCGTATGTTTCGCTTGAATTTGAAGCTGATTCGTGTATTTCGAATGAATCTGAAGCTAAATTGTTCATTTCGCGTGAATTTAAAGCTAATCCGTGTAGTTCGCATGAATCTGAAGCTAAATTGTTCATTTCGCCTGAATTTGAAACCAAATCGTTTGTTTAAAATCGCTATTTTGCACGAATTCGAATCGAAGTCGTGTGTTTCGCATGATACTGAAGTTAAATCGTTTGTTTCGTTTGAATTTGAAGCTAATTCGTGTATTTCTCATGAATCTGAAGCTAAATTGTCCATTTCGCATGAATTTGAAGCTAAATCGTTTGTTTAAAATCGCTATTTCGCACGAATTTGAAGCGAAATCGTGTGTTTCGCATGATATTGACGATAAATCGTATGTTTCGCGTGAATTAAGCTAATCCGTGTAGTTCGCATGAATCTGAAGTTAAATTGTCCATATCGCATGAATTTGAAGCTAAATCGTTTGTTTAAAATCGCTATTTCGCACGAATTTGAAGCGAAATCGTGTATATCGCATGATATTGACGATAAATCGTAAGTTTCCGCGTTGATTTAAACCTAATTCGTGTAGTTCGCATGAATCTGAAGCTAAATTGTTCATTTCGCCTGAATTTGAAACCAAATCGTTTTGTTTAAAATCGCTATTTTGTACGAATTTGAATCGAAATCGTGTGTTTCGCATGATATTGAAGTTAAATCGTTTGTTTCGTGTGAATTTGAAGCTAATTCGTGTGTTTCTCATGAATCTGAAGTTAAATTGTTCATATCGCATGAATTTGAAGCCAAATCGTTTGTTTAAAATCGGTATTTCGCACGAATTTGGATCGAAATCGTGTGTTTCGCATGATATTGAAGTTAAATCGTTTGTTTCGTTTGAATTTGAAGCTAGTTCGTTTATTTCTCATGAATCTGAAGTTAAATTGTTCATATCGCATGAATCTGAAGCCAAATCGTTTGTTTAAAATCGCTATTTCGCACGAATTTGGATCGAAATCGTGTGTTTCGCATGATATTGAAGCTAAATCGTATGTTTCGCGTGAATTTGAAGCTGATTCGTGTATTACGCATGAATCTGAAGCTAAATTGTTCATTTCGCATGAATTTGAAGCTAAATCGTTTGTTTAAAATCGTTATTTTGCACGAATTTGAATCGAAATCGTGTGTTTCGCATGATATTGAAGTAAATCGTTTGTTTCGTGTGAATTTGAAGCTAATTCGTGTATTTCTCATGAATGTGAAGCTAAATTGTTCATTTCGCATGAATTTAAAAGCTAAATCGTTTGTTTAAAATCGCTATTTTGCACGAATTTGAATCGAAATCGTGTGTTTCGCATGATATTGAAGTTAAATCGTTTGTTTCCTTTGAATGTGAAGCTAATTCGTGTATTTCTCATGAATCAGAAGTTAAATTGTTCATATCGCATGAATCTGAAGACAAATCGTTTGTTTAAAATCGCTATTTCGCACGAATTTGGATCGAAATCGTGTGTTTCGCATGATATTGAAGCTAAATCGTATGTTTCGCGTGAATTTAAGCTAATCCGTGTAGTTCGCATGAATGTGAAGCTAAATTGTTCATTTCGCATGAATTTAAAGCTAAATCGTTTGTTTAAATCGCTATTTCGCACGAATTTTAAGCGAAATCGTGTATTTCGCATGATATTGACGATAAATCGTAAGTTTCGCGTTGATTTAAACCTAATCCGTGTAGTTCGCATGAATCTGAAGCTAAATTGTTCATTTCGCCTGAATTTGAAACCAAATCGTTTGTTTAAAATCGCTATTTTGCACGAATTTGAATCGAAATCGTGTGTTTCGCATGATATTGAAGCTAAATCGTATGTTTCGCGAGAATTTAAAGCTAATCCGTGTAGTTCGCATGAATCTGAAGCTAAATTGTTCATTTCGCCTGAATTTGTAACCAAATCGTTTGTTTAAAATCGCTATTTTGCACGAATTCGAATCGAAGTCGTGTGTATCGCATGATATTGAAGCTAAATCGTATGTTTCGCGTGAATTTAAGGCTAATCCGTGTAGTTCGCATGAATGTGAAGCTAAATTGTTCATTTCGCATAAATTTGAAGCTAAATCGTTGTTTAAAATCGTTATTTTGCACGAATTTGAATCGAAATCGTGTGTTTCGAATGATGTTGAAGTTAATCGTTTGTTTCGTGTGAATTTGAAGCTAATTCGTGTATTTCTCATGAATCTGAAGTTAAATTGTTCATATCGCATGAATTTGAAGCCAAATCGTTTGTTTAAAATCGCTATTTCGCACGAATTTGGATCGAAATCGTGTATTTCGCATGATATTGAAGTTAAATCGTTTGTTTCGTTTGAATTTGAAGCTAATTCGTGTATTTCTCATGAATCTGAAGTTAAATTGTTCATATCGCATGAATCTGAAGCCAAATCGTTTGTTTAAAATCGCTATTTCGCACGAATTTGGATCGAAATCGTGTGTTTCGCATGATATTGAAGCTAAATCGTATGTTTCGCGTGAATTTAAAGCTAATCCGTGTAGTTCGCATGAATGTGAAGCTAAATTGTTCATTTCGCATAAATTTGAAGCTAAATCGTTTGTTTAAAATCGTTATTTTGCACGAATTTGAATCGAAATCGTGTGTTTCGCATGATATTGATGTTAAATCGTTTGTTTCGTGTGAATTTGAAGCTAATTCGTGTATTTCTCATGAATCTGAAGTTAAATTGTTCATATCGCATGAATTTGAAGCCAAATCGTTTGTTTAAAATCGCTATTTCGCACGAATTTGGATCGAAATCGTGTGTTTCGCATGATATTGAAGCTAAATCGTATGTTTCGCGTGAATTTGAAGCTGATTCGTGTATTACGCATGAATCTGAAGCTAAATTGTTCATTTCGCATGAATTTGAAGCTAAATCGTTGTTTAAAATCGTTATTTTGCACGAATTTGAATCGAAATCGTGTGTTTCGCATGATATTGAAGTTAAATCGTTTGTTTCGTGTGAATTTGAAGCTAATTCGTGTATTTCTCATGAATGTGAAGCTAAATTGTTCATTTCGCATGAATTTAAAGCTAAATCGTTTGTTTAAAATCGCTATTTTGCACGAATTTGAATCGAATCGTGTGTTTCGCATGATATTGAAGTTAAATCGTTTGTTTCCTTTGAATGTGAAGCTAATTCGTGTATTTCTCATGAATCAGAAGTTAAATTGTTCATATCGCATGAATCTGAAGACAAATCGTTTGTTTAAAATCGCTATTTCGCACGAATTTGGATCGAAATCGTGTGTTTCGCATGATATTGAAGCTAAATCGTATGTTTCGCGAGAATTTAAAGCTAATCCGTGTAGTTCGCATGAATCTGAAGCTAAATTGTTCATTTCGCCTGAATTTGTAACCAAATCGTTTGTTTAAAATCGCTATTTTGCACGAATTCGAATCGAAGTCGTGTGTATCGCATGATATTGAAGCTAAATCGTATGTTTCGCGTGAATTTAAGGCTAATCCGTGTAGTTCGCATGAATGTGAGCTAAATTGTTCATTTCGCATAAATTTGAAGCTAAATCGTTTGTTTAAAATCGTTATTTTGCACGAATTTGAATCGAAATCGTGTGTTTCGAATGATGTTGAAGTTAAATCGTTTGTTTCGTGTGAATTTGAAGCTAATTCGTGTATTTCTCATGAATCTGAAGTTAAATTGTTCATATCGCATGAATTTGAAGCCAAATCGTTTGTTTAAAATCGCTATTTCGCACGATTTGGATCGAAATCGTGTGTTTCGCATGATATTGAAGTTAAATCGTTTGTTTCGTTTGAATTTGAAGCTAATCGTGTATTTCTCATGAATCTGAAGTTAAATTGTTCATATCGCATGAATCTGAAGCCAAATCGTTTGTTTAAAATCGCTATTTCGCACGAATTTGGATCGAAATCGTGTGTTTCGCATGATATTGAAGCTAAATCGTATGTTTCGCGTGAATTTAAAGCTAATCCGTGTAGTTCGCATGAATGTGAAGCAAAATTGTTCATTTCGCATAAATTTGAAGCTAAATCGTTTGTTTAAAATCGTTATTTTGCACGAATTTGAATCGAAATCGTGTGTTTCGCATGATATTGAAGTTAAATCGTTTGTTTCGTGTGAATTTGAAGCTAATTCGTGTATTTCTCATGAATCTGAAGTTAAATTGTTCATATCGCATGAATTTGAAGCCAAATCGTTTGTTTAAAATCGCTATTTCGCACGAATTTGGATCGAAATCGTGTGTTTCGCATGATATTGAAGTTAAATCGTTTGTTTCCTTTGAATGTGAAGCTAATTCGTG